>NC_057803.1:79204345-79457743 GCF_018294505.1 Triticum aestivum | reverse complement strand
CACTTCCTTGCGTGCGAAGGTGTAGCTGGTGGGTCCCAGCAGTCGGGGGCCTGGTGGGTCCCAGCAGTCAGGGTGGCGAATCTTTTTTTTTCGGACGCACTCCCTTGCGTGCGAAGATGTAGCTCGTGGGTCCCAGCATTCAGGGGGCGAATCATTTTTTTCGCGAAATACGGTGGCCCGTCCGGTGGGTCCCCGCTGTCAGGTGGAGGAATAATTATTTTGCGTGTAATAAGGAGGCACTTCCTTGCGGCTGCCATGGACCCAGCTGCCAGCCTCTCCACGTACAGTACTCTTCCGATGGAAGTCGGTCGTCGACCACGTTGACCTCGCCGTGCCGAGAGCACCAGGGCGGTGGTCTGGACGACGACGAGGCCTAGGAAGGGGACGACGTGGAGCTGGGGAAGACGCAGCAGTGGAAGCCCGTGCAGAGAGGAGTACGTGGGTTCACTGGTTCGGCTACAGTGTGAGGCTGCCCTCGCCACAGAATAACAGGGGGTGTGGGTGAGTAGAGGGATGGCCTAGCCAGCGGTGGGAGTAGTACAGGGTGGTGAGGCCTCCGCGGCATCACAGCCGGCCACGGGAGGCAGGAGCACGCGACACGACCGGCGCTGCTTTGGGCGGCTGGAGCAAGAAGACCAGAGGTTGAAGAAGCACTACGGCCGTTGGATGGACATCGTACGATCACTACAACAAGAATCATTTATATTGACTAAGTTGACAAAGCCCTTGGTACGCGCCAACTTAGTAGGCCCATAGCTAGGATTTGGCAGAGAACATATAGCCCATTTGCGATTTGTAAGAATGTACTTCCCATTTTTTAATTCTAATGGAATTTACTACAGCCCATTTACAGTTTGTTAAAAGTACAGCCCAACTTCTAGCTAGGACAACGATTAATAATTTCAAACAACCACTCAAAACAGAATTCAAAAAAAATTCCCACATTTTGATGGGATCCAAAATATTTTTATCCGAAATTTCTAGTCAGGTTAAATATAATTTCAAAATAAAGTTGTATTACGTTAAAATCCAACGAAATATTGCGCGCGCAACAAGTAATGAAATTAAAATTTTCAAATTCCAAAAATAATATATTTTTCAAACTAATTACGTGTTTGGTGCATAGTAACTGTCCAGTTGTTATAATTACATCCCATTTATTATTTCTTAAAGTCCATTTTCTTGTTAAGCCTAATGCATACCTCCTAGGAAAGTTTGTAGCCCAGCGGGGCGGAGAATAACAAGTTGACCCGGATATTGGGTACAACTGTCGGCCCAGTTGCATTGCTGATGTTGAAAAAAAGCTATTTTTTATACACACATTTAAAAAAAGTTGTATAGATAAGGAACATTTTTTATAGACACATTTAACAATTTTTAAATACATGATTAATACTTTTAAAACATATTATTTTAGTCAACAGTGGGCCCACAGCGAGCGGAGGAGGTCACAATACACATATTTTTTAAATACATGATTAACACTTTTGCAAAAACAATTAGCCCACAGCGAGCCAATTAGCTCTGGTCGGCCCACAGTGGGCCGATAGGGGCCAGTCGGCCAGCTGTAGGCCGACTGGAATCCAATCGGCCTGCTGTGGGCCGACTAGGCCTAGTCGTCCTGCAGCGGGTGGACGGTGTATTATTTTTGAAAAAAATTTACCCAGCGTAATATTTATGAAAATTAATAAAAAATGTACTATGTAAAAAAATAGCGAAAAAAGACCTGTGTAGTACAGTACAACCTAACATGGTTACTCAGCCCACATTCAGCGACGCCGGAAAGCCCAAACAAGGCTTCTGTACAACTTTTTGAACTCACTGAGCTCAATTAATAACTTAAGAAAAAAGTTAGATTACAGTGGAACCTAATTGAAAGTTGTCACGAGCAAATAAATAATTCAACGGGTCCCACTTGTGCGTGTGCGCACGCATGTGTGTGTGTGTGAGAGAGAGAGAGAGAGAGACCCATCGGTCGATGCTCGTAAATACATCTTTCAGCCATATGCATTGCTGATGCTCAGTAAAAACTTATATAGTTGACACAATCATATAGAACATCATACCACACTGAACTTGCATAAAAAAAATTCACGCGGGCGGCACAATGAGGATGGACGCAGTGGATCACTACGGGAAGGGCTATGTTGAAACCAATGAAGTCGTACATAACGGTTCATCGTCTTTATCAATGACGGGGAAATATCTTGAATGTTGTGGAAAGAAAACAGACAGACAACACAATAAGCTCTCCTAGCACATTAAGTTGACGTACAACCCTTTCTAAAAAAAGTTCAGGTACAAAATTAGAACAGGTCATAATCAAATGTACTGGCATATTAGTGCTTCACACCCATAGCTCAGATTTAACTAGTATCTGACAAGATTCAGTTCTTACCTCAAATTAGAGCACATCAGGCAGCCAGCCCTGCCTCTTCTCCCAAAGAAGTAGTGGCCTCCGCCGTGCGATAGAGAAGGCCCTGTGCCATCCATCGTTCCAAGCAACACGGGGAAAGTCTGACATTGACTCCTATAATGGATGTCGTCGACGGACCCTGGCACCAGCGGCGGCGGCAGGACATCGATTGATGGATTGACCACTTCTTCAACATGCACGGACACTCGATACAGGTACATTCATAACGTGGTCCGCGGCGTCCTTGGTGGCGACGAAGAGTACAACCCCGGTTCCTGCATCGGTATCTCAACACCAATCACCTTCGGTATGGTGGACGGCTTCTTCATGCATGCCATAACCATCAGAGCCCAGCTGTCTGGAGGAACAAACATACTTACGAGCTCACCTCCAAGGTCGTCGATAACCTCGTTCATGGACTCGCTGTTCCAAGCACGTTGAGGCATGCCGTGGAAGGTAAGCTTTGTTAAAAACTCAAGCTCAGAGGGCACCGAGCCCCATCCTGTGTGCCACCGATCAAAGTTCACCAGCGCGCCATCGCAGAACAAACACCGGGAAGATTCGAACACACGACTACAGTCGAAAGTTGTCCGGAACCTAACAAAGAAATCAGCCGGTGGCGGACAGACTTCGACGAGCAAGTCACTTATTTGGATGTCGTGCGCAATGCCAAGAGCTTTGACAAGGTCATCCGGCGAGACGGGAGGTCAGTCACCCTTGATGGTTACCATCAGCACTTTGCCGGCAAACTGGTCGTCAACGCAGGACGGCCCTCAGGATCTCTGGCTCGGAGATCCGCGTTGACCAGCGACATGATAGTGCGCTTGAGTACAGGGAGTACAGGAGGGGGATTTCGGGAAACTGGAGTAGGAATCGAGATTCCATAGGTGGGGGAGGGGCGGGAGATTGGGGATGAAAAGGTAGCATGAATTTCGAGCACGCACCAATATGCTCTTGGCGCGCAAGTGCACGAAAACACCGGTGGCGCCCACATGTCGGCCTAAGAGTCCTCATTCATTCTTTTTTGGAGAGCCCGACCTTTTTTCAGGACCTTTTGAGAGCCCGGTCTGAGAGTCATAATTGACCTATTTGGTATTGCGTTACTACTCGGCCCATATTCAAGGACACCTCACCGGCCCAAACAAGTTTACATCATCGAAAAGACACTGAGCTCAAATTATATTACTTGAAAAAAGGAGATACACTCTGAACACTGGAGAATGGTGATGCCCTCATTTAGCCCACCAATAGTTCAAGATAATAAATAGTTCAAAATAAAGATATATACAACATTCAAACACTGACTAGTGACTACTACTGACATAAACATCAAGACATGATAGTTCATAAGAAGTCTTGCTACACCACCAAAATGCACCCATCTGCAGCGCTCAGACTCTCGTAATCCAGACGAGAATGGCATTCTAAACAGAAGCAACTATTACATAGTAAGAGTGACATATACGAGGATGACCAAATGAAAAGGAATATGCATAACAAAAGAAAGAACTACCCATCCAGAACCAGCGGCAAAGACAACAAAGTCATTCGAAGAGATGATCCAACACCATCATAATTTGCAGCCCCGCTTCAGCGACCAGTGATCCGGAGACACCAGTACTCCACCCTTTCGATGCAACAGCCCAATTACCTATCAACCTGAAGGCTCGAACCACATCACTGCCTGTCGTAATTGAGACATCCAAGGATCAAAGATAATCCGGATGCCTTTGTCATTCTCACCTTCTTTTGGCTGCAGGCTGTATCATTGACAATCAGGGGAGTTTGCTCCAGAACTCCTAGGGCTCGCTGTGTAGACATAGTTTTCCATAGTAAACAGAGCCTTTCTGCCATCAAGGTCCTTGCCAACGGTGATCTCATGGTTAATCGGATAATTGAGTCCAAGAAACAAAGAGTGTGAACCAAGGCTATTTACCCGCCTCCAACTAAAAAATCCTAAAGGCCCCAACAAGCTGGTATCCTGCTCATAGATGTAACAGCCACTGTCCGGATACTCACGTATTACACGGTGCTTGTATACAGTGGGGTTTTTGCAATATAACTTTTCTGGCTCATGTGTCCGAATGATCTTCAGTCTTTTGTCATCGTCTGATCGAGCGAGGAACCAGTTGTGCTTCCCTGTTTTTGGCAAAGGTGGTGTGATTACAAAGGGAAGTAACTGTAGCAGCACTGCATCATATCAAAAAGGATAGGCATTGTTAATGTAAGATCAGCATTGTTCAGAGTATGAGTGGGATTATGCAAGAAACAACATTGATATGTCCCTGTTTGAACTGGGAGGAAAATATAGGGAAATGTATACTAGGTTCTAAAATATAGAAGTGCCATGCATGGTTATACTCATGTTATCGCGCTATCGATTCTTCACAGGAAACTAACATGTCATGCATGTTATGTAATCATGTTCTGTCCTCACAAACAAATTCTTCAAGGTAACTAATGGACCATGCATTGTTATATACTCGTGTTCTGTGGGCAAAAAAATTCTGAGGATATTATTCTAGCCATTGATTGTTGAAGGGCGAATATAGGTATGTACACATGGTAAGCATTGCAGGATTTCACTACTTCTAAATATAGAGTTCTCCATATGCACATTTACTTTCCTAATGTATGGTTAGATGAAACCAACAGTGTGGTGCATGTTTCTACATCATGAAAATGAGGAAACTAACATGGCCATTCATACACACTCATATTTAGTAGTAGTATATAGATTACTGTAAAATAAGGATAATATCCATATATTCCTAACCATTTGATTATTCAGGGTACAAATTGGCTGTAATGACTTGGTCACAATCGCATGAATTAACTCATTCCAAATATAGCTGATTTACGGCATCTCTAATACATTGCCATAGTTCTACTCAAATTCTGCTCAAGCAAAGATATGCCAATCATCACAAAAAGTTCAAACAGTGTCATGGCGTCATCATTAACATGAAAGGAAACAACTTACACGCGCCGTCCCAGCAATATGTGGTGCCATCTGCTTTGTCGATCGCGTAGATGATGCCATTGTGTTCAATAGGATCACAAAAGTGTGTATCATCTTTGACGATGATCCACTGCGAGCCCAGTCGTAATCCACGGTCGAACAAGGCAATTAGCTTGAAGTCTATGTAATTCGCATGTCATGTGGGCACCTGGCAGATTACAATCTCTGCAAAACAAGGTCCGTCCAACTGATGTAGTAATCTAGATGACTTGGACCGCGATGGTAATACTCTATATAATCCAACGGAGGAAGGATAATATCATGGGAGGTCTGGAAGTTCACAAGCACCAACTTTTTACCATCTTCTCTGAAGGCAACCATCCAGTGGGAGTTCATGCCGACCCAGTACATACCGGCCAAGAAGTTTCGGGCGATGCTGATCGGATCGATTTCGAGGGAAATGATGTACGGCGACCCACTACATACCTGCAAAGAAGTTTTGGCTAATGGAGATCCGATTGAAGTCGAGGGGCATCATGCACGCCTCCGTATCATGGTGAGCCAATCTCGCAAGACCAGATAGCAGCAACCAGGGTGTCTTGAAAAGCTTAGGCCTCGCTTCGACGATGGCCGCGTGCATGTCCCTTGAGCATGCAGCCAGCCGCAGGGCGCTCAACGTATCCATACACGAACAACAGAGGTCGAGGATGTCACTAGGGAGATTGCTCCAATCGCGGGTCATATGGATGCTGCGCGGTTCGCGTTCGGCCATGGTGGAGTTTGGAAGGGTCTTGATTTACGGGGGAGAAGGATGTCGGTGCTGGAGCGGCTAGCGAGGGAATAGTGGTACTGGGGGAGGCGAGTTAGGCGACGGTACAGGGGGGCACGGTGAGATGGAGATGGAGAAGGAGATGGAGATGGAGTGGTGCTATGGGAGCGGAGAGGGAGACGAGGCGAGGCGCAAATGTGCTGTATAGCGGCGGTGACAGACTGCACTGTGCACAGGGTGAGGCTGACTTTGGTTACCCGAACACGCCGCCTAGACTAGTGTCAGGCACAGGGTGTTGTCACTTCACTGTGAGGACCGGATGAATAATATTTTGACCATCAAGTGTACCACAGTTGTACTACTACTACTACTACTACTACTACTACTACTACTACTACTACTACTACTAGTAGTAGTAGTAGTAGTAGTAGTAGTAGTAGTAGTAGTAGGTACATGAGTTCTCCAATATTGTATAGCATAAATAGGTCTCCCGTGCTACCATGCATGTTTGCTTCATCGTTTAGGTATCATCCATATTGCGAGGAGAACCAAATTCTCATCCATGCCCAATCAACGCTCTGCCGCGATGCATGCAGTGGTCGTTCTGGTGCATCAAGGATGGCATGCAGATCGTTCCACACTTGAGAAGAGGAAAAATGGAAAGGTAGAACGCGGCAGAAGAGGAAGAGAACGCTGGCTAACGAGGCTGGGAGGGGATCGAGCAGGATGTTAATGCCCCACGCCAAAAGGTTTTGGGAAAACCTAATTTTCATAAGGTGACTTATACTCACCTAAACGGAGGGGGTATTCCTTAACCAGAGAATGTTGTCTCTCCCACTCACGCGCTCAAAAAAAACTACGACATATTTTTTATCTGTTTGCACAGGTCCCACCTATCAGGAAGGATGGCCACGTACACGAACAGGTACGACTCATCAGTCTACCTGCATAGCCTTTTCGTTTTGTCTACCTAGCCATCTAATCAACTGCCTGCACACCACTTCTCCCATTTACTTCTCCATCGGGAACCGATTCTCCTCGGCTTCTTCACCTCCCCTTTGTCTTCATTTGCATCCAAACCCCACTGCGTTCACCTTGTTTAACGTCTTTAAATAATCATCTACTACTTTAGTTAGACTAGCCATCTAATCCTAATTCTCCAAACCATAGCCCTCCGTTCCAGCAGTTCCAAATGGCGATAGAGATTGTGATGCAGGTTTTTAGCATCCAACATGTCCTCGTCGAAGGCTCGATGCGCATAGTTGTCACCGTCACCGTCCACCCAAGGGTTGTCCGGCAGTAAATCAACAATGTATCCAACTCCCTCGAAAAGGTAGAGACGAGCGTCATCGGTCTCGACGCTGAGTACACGGAGCGTGCCCTCGGGAAGATCCAGCGTGCCGCCGTCCTTCAGCTGTGCCTCAAAGATGAAGTTTTGGTGCACCACATCATACACTCGCCCTCCATACTAGGTGAGCTTCACAATGTCTTGTCTCGGGAGGACATATACTTCTGTGGGGCAGCCATCGAAGGGGACAAACAGAAGCTAGAGCCGTAGAACCTTAATTTGAATAGTGTCGCTGACATACAAACCAGAATCAAAATTCCTATAAAAGTTTGTGACAAAAAGACACCATCCCTATTCGACGTAGCAAATTTTCTGCTCGGTACAAATCTTCAGAATGGTGACGAGACGGTGGCATTAAGGTCGTCTGGATGGGAGAATTATCCCTTGACGTACGAGCGGATAAAATATGCTGCCCTCGATGCCCATGTGAGTTTCGAGATAGCTGCAAGGTCCAAAGAGCTTGTTGCGAAGCCGTCTCCCACAGAGAATGTGAACAAGAAGAAGAAGAAGAAGAAGAAGAAGAAGAAAAGGCTGCACCAGCAAGAGGGCATTATGGATGGATGATCTATTTCCTCTCTTGTAAAAAAAATTATTCCCTCTCGGTGTATATTGATATAGATTGACTATTTCGATGGTGTGCATGTCTTTAGAACAGAGTAGTAGTGTGGGTCCGCTTGACTATAAGGAACTATTTATCCGCATATATAGCTTTCTCTGCTACTCCTTCCAGTGATCGGTATGCAGTGCATGTGTCCGTAGACATGACAGCTTGTCCATGGAAGTTCAACTACGGCGACCATCACGTTTCATCTCGCGATTCCCACGACGCCTCTCCAACCCACGGCACCACGCCCCCCCCCCCTCACGTGTGCCAATTCATGAAGTGGCCCATTGCATGGCTGATCCCAATGTTGGACAAAGGTTCTATGGGAGTGGTTTCACCGTTGTAAATGTTGTGCAAATTGATGTTGGTACCCTCTCGTACATATGCAAGCCAATCTCCACTCGCACTGAGCCTAACCTGTGGAACAGTGGGCAGGGTGAGAATTAGGAAATGGAGACGGAAGTAGTCTTTAGAATGCATTTACTATGTGATCAAACTCATCTTACCTGCTCATCGGAGGAAATCCGAGTCCCCCTCAACGTCGGCATCTCAAGGGGCGTCAACTTGCAACTATGGCTACGCCGCGCTGGAGAGACCCCCAAGTAAACATCCTCGTGCGTTTCACGGAACATCAAGATGCATTTGTATGAGTAGTTTATCTAGTGAGAGAAAAGGATGAACGAGGGAATGCCTCTAGAGATAGAGATGGACACTACTACTACCAATGTGCTGGCCCGTGCGTTGCAATCGATCCAAAGTAGTAGAATAATACTTGTTCACCTGCTTGAAATATAAACACTCTAGTTTTGATATACATGTGTCAGCAAACATGACATCTTGTCCATGGAAGTTGAACCACGACGACCATCATGTTTCTTGTTTCTACCACTAAGCCACTGAAGTTCGGTCCCATGGGCCCTGAGAGGGAAATGTAACTCTTGCGGCAGGCCTTGTGGTGCTCCCGCAGTACGAGCTCATGCCAAAACTAGAATTTGTTTCTTACTACTACCAACTACTACTAGTAAGGTACACGTGCATCGCATGCATGAGCTTCTGGTGGGTTGTGCATTATGCTTTTTGGATTCTAACATGTGGCAAAATCTGGTGGAATGTAAGGTTAGGCAAGTTTGATTAACTTAGGCGAGTGCTTGATTCAAGCCACACCTTAGGAAAGCCACACTAAGGCTCCACATGACATACACACAAAAAATGTGGCAAGATTCCCTTAGGCTTGCCAACTTGTTTCTCTCGTTTTGAAGAACTAATAACTTTGCCTAAGCTTAGTTGTGGCAAAGTTAGGGTCTGTTTGATTCAAAGGATTTTCATAGGATCTTTTAAGGATTAGAATCCTTAGGAATTTTTCCTACGTTAGTCCTTTGATTTGTAGGATTGAATTATGTAGAATATTTTCCTAAGGATTCCTTTGTACTATGTTTCACAGGAATTCTAACATGCAGTCCAACCTCTTGAAAGAAATTGTCACATCCCTAGTTCTGGTATGACCTAGACCAGCTAGCCATTTGTGCATCATGTTTAAATTCCATTTAAATTTGAAATGGGGATTTGTGAAACCCTCAGAATCATTTCTGAAAATGACCCAAGTAAAAATTGCTCCAAAGAGGTCCAAGAAAATGCTCATGTTGCTCTCTGAAAATATTGGACAGAGATAAAAACCAAACCAATATTTTAAAGAGCTCATAAGTATTTATTTTGGGCATTTGGAATTAATCTAGTATTATTTGTGTTGGATAAATATTTATATATATATATAATATTGTCCAATAATTTTGATTTTTGATGAGAGGCTTTGGAATAATCCCTTAGGCCCCTGCAAAAATTGTCAGAAGAAAATAAAATGATTTAGTATTTTACTAAATCAGAAACAAATGTCAGAAAATAGAAAAGAAAAACAAAAATGCAGAAAAGCTCACCTGGCCTTACCTGCCCGGCAGCAAGCTGGCGGCCCAGCTCCTCTAGCCGGCCCAGCCGACTGGCGATGCCAGTCGTCCTCCACCTCCCGCCAGGAGGACGCACGCGCGGGCACACGCCGGCCATCTCCTGCTTCCCCGCTCGCCGCTGGAGGCACCCGATGACGCCATGCACCCCCCCCTAAACACCGCTCACTCTCCGAGCCCTCTCCTCTCCTCTCCCTCACTTTGTCGCTCACGGCCGAGTGCTGCCGTCGCCACCGGCCACCTTTGCCGCAACCATCACCTCCCCGTCGCCCTCTCTCCGTGTCTGCGAGCTAAGCCACCTCGCCCTGAAGCTCTCCGTCGAGCCACGCGCCTCGGGAGGCCCTGGAGCGCCTCCATCGCCACCGTCTTCATCTTCGGCCGCCGTGGATCCCCATTGCCGCCCCGCCATCTTCAGTGCATCCCCGAGCTCGCCATCAAGCCCAGCGAGACCGCTATGAGCTGCTGCTTCTCCTCCCCCTCTCCGTTTGCTCGCTTGCATGCCGTAGTCGCTGCCTCGCCGATGACCGTGACCGTCGCAGCCTGAGCTCGTTGCCCACGCAGCTCCGGTGACCAAATGGTCACCCGGGCGAGTCCAAACCTCTCCCCGCACCCCATAGAGCCTTGCTAGTGCATCCGCTCGCCCGCTAGCACGCCATAGCAGCAAGTCCACCGATGGCCGAACTCCTGCGGCCGTAAAAGAGCTCGCCGCCGTCGGCTCAGGCCACCCCAGCTCCTCCCGTTCACTCCATTAGATGCGCCGCATCGCCAGCTAGTCGTAGTAGCAAACCACGAGTAAAACCGTGCCCTGTGGGCGTTTTCCGAGCCGCGCCGCCATCTCGGGGCTCGCGGGCGTCAAGCCGCCGGTGGGTTTGACCCCGCTGACTGTTGACTGGGCGGGCCCAGTATGACGTTCCCCTCTGTCACTGACGTGTGGGCCACCCACCTGACATTTAGTTAGTATTAGATTAACACTAATTAACCTAGGTTAGTTACCTAGTTAGTCACTGACCAGTGGGCCTGGCGCCCACTAATCCTAATTAGACTAAATAAACCCCCTGTTAACTAGCTGAGTCACTGACGTGTGGACCCCACACGTCAAGTTTGACTTGGTCAGCGCTGTTGACTTGCTGACGCAAGCATGACGATGTGCTGACACAATATATCATTTTCTGGTATTAAAATAAATCAGGAAATTCCAGAAAATGCTATAAACTTCAAAAATTCATAGAAATTCAACCGTAGCTTAGATTAAAATAATTCATATATGAAAAATGATTAGAAAAATCCAATCTATGCATCTGTACCATTTCATGCATGACAAACCAATCTATACATACTGTATAAGTGGAACACTAAAATGGCTTATATAAAGAGCTTATTTTGGTGATGCATTTGAATCTTGGTTCAAATGGACTTCATGCAAATGAATGCTAGATGCATTAAGTCAAACAAACATCGCATACTCATGCCATGATCATGCATCATATTGCTGCATATGCTTGTGTTTGATTTTCGACACCGTTCCTTCTCGATAGGTTCTGCTCCGGAGACCGATCCAGAGTACCTGTCAGAGGAGCAGTGCCCCCCTGTTGATCTACCAGGCAAGCAAACCCCCTTTTTCATTCCGATACAATCCTACTCTCTCGCTCCTGCTCTCATTCATTTCATTAGGACAACAATGATTCAACTGCTACTTTATGCTGCGGTAGTTGAACCCATTCCCCTGCATGACCTATCATTGCCATAGTAAATAGTTAAAACCCACTAGCATGTGTAGGAGTTGATTGAGCCATGTTGTGTTCCTACCATGCTTTGCCTGCTATTGCTTAGAGTATGTCAGGTCTGATTCATTGGGAATGAATTAGAGTGCAATGATATGTTCTGGTGCTGAGAGTTAAGCATGTGAACACGATTTGGTAAAGGTAGCGGTGAGAGGCCATGTAGGAGTACATGGTGGGTTGTCTCATTGGGACCGTCCTTAAGAACTGAGTTCTGTGTAAGTTTTCCAATGACTAGCTACTACCGCACATTGGGCTCCGAGCGCTCCAAGTTCTCTCGACTTATTGACCGCCTTGATCACTGTCCAGGAGTTGCAAATAGTTTCTGGTGTTTGTAGGTAGTGCTATTTTTCTACCGAGTGGCACCCGGCAGGGTGGACTTGGGACAGACTAGGCACACGTGGCCCGGTGTACCGAGTGGCACCCGGATGGTGGGCTCGGGAACCCTGTACACATTGTTTGGGGCCGTGAGCGAAACCCCGGCCGAATCTCCTTGCGGATGGAACCCGAATAGGTGGTAAACCTGGACTAGAGTCTTGTGTGGTTAGTTAGGTCATGGCCGACACCCTCGCCAGGCTTCCGCTTGAAGGTTGCCGAGATACATGACGTGTATATGGTGATAAGTGGTGAGAGCATGTGTGAAGAAGTACACCCCTGCAGGTTTATCATGATCTATTCGAATAGCCGTGTCCTCGGTTATGGACTTCTTGGATGCTTACGTGGTACATAGACAACTTGAAGTGGATACTCTAAAATGCTCAAGACAGGTGTGAGTGCTTTGGATGGCCTTCTCGTAAGGAGACGAGGATGAATCCATAGTAGTGTATTGATGTGGTGATTAGTGGACTCATGTGCGCTGCCTCATCTCAAAGAAGTTTCTCGTTGTCGTAGAACAGGATAGCCACTGAGTCAAAGCTGGCTTGCTGCAACTAAACCCCACATTACCGTCTTGATACAAATGCATGTATGATAGGATCTGATGTAAGTCTTTCTGAGTACCTTTGTACTCATGTTTGCTTTATTTATGTTTTGCAAGTGAGACATCTGTCTCACTAGTAGTACCACTTGGACTTCGACGAGTAGCTTGTTACCTTATCTACGGTCTTGTACCTTGGAGGTACTTGTAGATAGTCAGGCTTCTTGGCATTTTTCTTTTGTAGTTGTCTGTACTCAGACATGTAATGCTTTCGTTGCTTGTATGCTCTGAATGATGGGTCATGTGACCCCTGTTTGTATTAATGCTATGTGGCTCTTCTGTTATCTATATGAGTTTGCGTTATGTTGTGATGCCATGTTGTACAGCACATACTTGCATGTTATGCGTACGTGTGACGTGTATTGCTCTGTGTTCGATCCGACAATCTTGTTGTTTATCCTTGGCACCCTCTCTTATGGGGAAATGTAGTCTAGTGCTTCCTCGAGCCATAGTAGTCCACTATAGCCCGGTTCACCGGAGTCCTGCTAGCCCAGCACTACTGCTTAGGACACTTGACTGGCCGGCCTGTGTTTCACTTTGTTCCTGTCTCTGTCCCTTCGGGGAAATGTCGCATGGTGACATCCGGAGTCCTGCCTAGCCTGCTACAGCCCGGGTTCCCCGGAGTCCTGTTAGCCCAGTGCTACAGCCCTGATTCACTCGCTGTTGACCGACATGCTCGATGTGAATCATGTATGCCTGTCTCAATAGGTCTGTGCCACTTTGGGTTCACGACTAGCCATGTCGGCCCGGGTTCTCTGTCATATGGATGCTAGCGACACTATCATATACGTGAGCCAAAAGGCGCAAACGGTCCCAGGCCATGGTAAGGCGACACCCGTGGGGATACCGTGCATGAGGCCGGAAAGTGATATGAGGTGTTACATGCTAGATCGGTGTCACTTAGAATCAGGGTCCCGACAGCTTTGGTATCAGAGCCTGACTGCCTGTAGGATTACCAAGCCAACCTGGTCAAAGTTGAGTCTAGAAATTCTTTAGCTATATAGGGGAATTAATTGTGGAAGGGAACGTAAGGCTCTTTTTACTCCTTATGCCTCATGCCTTCTGATCTGAGTCATCCTATCTTTCCTACGGGGTTAAGGAACTAGGCTTTCTCTTCCGTCTATCAGGATCACGTGTTACTACTCCGTAGTCTCTATGGTTTGGTTGATCTAAGTCATATCCCAGTTTGAGTACCTCCGGTGTAGCCTGTTTAGTAATATCTTAGAACCTTGAGTAATGATGTTGAGTATGGTGCTACCCCTTCATTTGAAGGATGTCTCATTTTGAGTATTTTACTGCCGGTATGCTGCCGGAATTGTCCTAGGAGTTCAAGAGATAGTATTTTCCTCGTACTATATTCTACATCCGTATGATGATGCTGAATCCATCCTTGTTTCCTTGGTTGGTTCTTCAGGATGTCGTCAGTTAACCGAAGTTCTATTGCTCATACCAGAACCATGAAGATGGTAGGGATGAGGGTCCTCCCGACCAGCCTTCGTTGGCAAAGTTCATGTTTGAAGTTGAGATGAACAAGCGTGAGACCAACCGCTTGTTAGCACGTATCGAGGAGAACACCGCACCCCAGTGCAAGTAGTCAGCGACCATTTATGACTTCATTGGTCTGAAACCACCTACCTTCCATCATTCCATCGAACCACTCAATGCAGATGACTGGCTCCATAGTATCACACACAAGTTGCATTTTGGAACGTAGCTGAAAGTGACAAGGTCACCTATGCTGCTTATCATCTGGAAGGACCTGCTAGTATTTGGTGGCAGAACTATGAGGCTATACTTCCAGCTGGCCAGATAACCACCTGGAGAGATTTCACCGAGGCTTTTTGCATGCATCACATTCCTCAAGGTCTCATTGACCGCAAGAGAGAAGAGTTCTGTAGTTTCACCCAGAGTAAGATGGCTGTTGATGCTTATAGTAGAGAGTTTGAGAACCTTGCCTGCTATGCTACAGAAGAGGTGTCCACGGATGCCAAGAAGCAGGCTAGGTTCCAGAAGGGTCTCAACCCCAAGTTGTGTCGTGATCTCCACTTGCATCATTGCAATACATTCTAGGCTCTTGTGAATAAGGCCATTAATGCAGAGACAGCTCAACTCACTTACGAGGAGTCTCGTAAGCACACCCGTGATTTGGGTTCTTCTTACGGTTCTACTTCTCAGAATCGCTGGATTTGGGTTCCGAACTCCGCTCTTCCACCCGGTTATACACCAAGGCCATCTTGTGTGGCACCTCACCCAGTTCAGTTACATGCTCCACCCAGGCCTATTGGTAGACCGCTTGTCAAAGCGGGTCCACGTCCTACTTCAGGGACTTGTTTCACATGCGGAGAGCCAGGACACTATGCACGTGACTGCTCTCAAACCAACTATGCTCCACCCCAGCCTGAGAAGTCTGTTGGCCGAGGTAAGCCATCACGCAAGATGATTAGTGTCAAGTCATCTCCCACTGAACGTGGATGTGTGCATCACGTCTCAGCTAAAGACGCTCATGATGATCCGGATGTCGTTCTTGGTACACTCCTTGTCAACTGTCATCCAGCTTCAGTTCTATTCGATACTGGAGCATCTCACTCCTTAATATCCGAAGGCTATGCTCATTTGCATGGCATGTCATTTTGTGATATGCCAACTCCACTTGAAATCCAAACTCCAGGGTCTAGATGGCAAACTACCAGAATAAGTTATAGCAATGAAATACATGTTGACATAATTGTATTCCTTGCATCACTTATAGCCCTCAAGTCTATAGATATTAACATCATCTTGGGTATGGACTGGATGAAAGCTCATTATGCCAAGATTGATTGTTACACTAGGTCTGTTCAGCTTACAAACCCATCTGGCAAGATAGCCACTGTCTCCACTAGAGTTGCAAAGCGCCAAATCTATTCTCTTAATGCCAACCCTCTTCCTAACCTTGAAGATATCCCGGTAGTCCGTGACTTTCCGGATGTCTTTCCAGAGGAACTGCCAGGTATTCCACCTCACAGAGATGTAGAATTTGTCATAGATCTTATCCCAGGTACCGCTCCAATCTCTAGGAGACCTTACAAGATGGCACCCTTAGAACTAGCTGAGCTTAAGAAACAACTCGATGAATCCTTGCAAAAGGGTTTCATCCGTCCTAGTTCTTCTCCCTGGGCTTGCCCCGTCCTCTTTGTCAAGAAGGATGGTACGGACCGAATGGTTGTAGATTATCGTCCTGTTAATTTGGTTACGATAAAGAACAAGTATCCGCTCCCCAGGATCAACGATCTGTATGATCAGCTTGTTGGATCCTCAGTCTTTTCCAAGATGGATTTGAGGTTAGGCTATCACCAAATCAAGATCAGAAATGGGGACATTCCTAAGACGGCTTTTGTCACTCGTTATGGTCAGTACAAATACACCATCATGTACTTTGGTCTAACCAACGCTCCAGCTATATTCTCCCGCTTGATGAACTCGATCTTCATGGAGTACTTTGATAAGTTCGTCGTGGTTTACCTCAATGATATCCTTATTTACTCGAAGAACGAGAAAGAGCATGCCGAACATCTTAGACTTGTGTTAGAAAAACTCAGAGAGCACCGCCTTTATGCCAAGTTCTCCAAGTGTGAATTTTGGTTGCCAGAAGTGACCTATCTAGGCCACGTGATATCTGGTAAGGGCATTGCCGTCAATCCCGAGAGAGTTCATGCCGTTCTTGATTGGACTCCGCCTGAAACGGTTAAGCAAGTTAGGAGTTTCCTTGGTCTAGCCAGTTATTGTCGCTGCTTCGTTGAGAACTTCTCCAAAGTGGCCAAACCTCTCACGGAACTTCTTAAGAAAGATAAAAAGTTTTAGTGGTCCCCACGGTGTGAGCACAGTTTTCAGGAACTGAAAAGACGCCTGACTTCTGCCCCCATACTTGTGCAACCGGATTTCACTAAGAACATTGTTATCTATTGTGATGCCTCACAACAAGGACTAGGTTGCATTCTTATGCAAGATTGCCATGTGATTGCTTATGCATCTCGACAGTTGCATCCACATGAGGAAAATTATCCTACACATGATCTAGAGCTTGCAGCCGTAGTCTATGCACTTAAGACCTGGCGACATTACCTTCTCGGTAAACGTTTCGAGATTTACACCGATCACCAGAGCCTCAAGTATATCTTCACCCAACCAGATTTGAACCTTAGGCAAAGACATTGGTTGGAGTTGATCTCAGATTACGACTTAGGGATTACCTACACCCCAGTAAAGGGAAATGTCATAGCTGATGCACTAAGTCGTAAGTCCTATTGCAACAATCTCATGTTGCAGCAGGGCCAACCACTTCTTCATGAGGAATTTTGTAAGCTTAACCTTCACATTGCTCCACATGGATTCCTTTCTACCTTGGTGGCGAAACCTACTCTTGTGGATCAGATCATCTCTGCTCAGAAGCAGGATACGGGAATTTCCCGGATCAAGAGAAACATTAACAAAGGAGTTGGTGGTAGTTTCTCTATAGATGATCGTGGTGTTGTTTTCTTTGAGAGTCGCTTGGTGGTTCCCAAGAATCAACATCTTCGACAATTAATCCTTAAGGAGGCACATGAATCTCCTCTCACGATTCATCCCGGTAGTACTATGTATCAGGACCTATGCGAGAGGTTCTGGTGGACTAGGATGAAGAGAGAAATTGCTCACTTTATTGCTAACTGCGACATTTGTCGTTGCATTAAGGCAGAGCATCAAAGACCTGCTGGCACCCTTCAGTCTTTAGCTATTCCTGAATGGAAATGGAATAAAGTTGGTATGGACTTCATCACCGGCTTTCCCAGGACCAAGAGAGGGAATAATGCTATCTTCATAGTCATTGATCGTCTTTCCAAAGTGGCTCACTTCCTACCTGTTCGAGAGAGTATCACTTCTAGTCAGCTCGCTAACTTATATATTTCTCGAATAGTGTCACTTCATGGTGTTCCACTAGAGATCAATTCAGACCGTGGCAGTCATTTCACTTGTCATTTCTGGGAGAGTTTCCAAACTACCATGGGCACCCATCTTTCCTTCAGTACCGCTTTCCACCCTCAATCAAGTGGTCAGGTGGAAAGGGTCAACCAAATCCTCGAAGACATGCTTAGAGCGTGCATTATCTCATTCGGTATGGATTGGGAGAAGTGTCTTCCCTTCGCCGAGTTTGCTTATAACAATAGCTACCAATCCAGCCTCAAGAAAGCTCCTTTTGAGGTTCTATATGGACGAAGATGTCGAACACCTTTGAACTGGTCACAAACCGGTGAAAGACAATTCTTTGGACCGGATATGATCCAGGAGGCAGAAGAGCAAGTTCGCATCATTCGTCAGAATTTGAAAACACCCCAATCTCGTCAAAAGAGCCAGTATGACCGTAGTCATAAGGAAGTGGCTTATGAAGTTGGCGACAAAGCTTACCTTCGGGTTACCCCTTTGAAGGGTACCCATCGATTCGGTATCAAGGGCAACTTGGCTCCTCGTTACATTGGTCCCTTTCTCATTCTCGCTAAACGAGGAGAGGTTGCCTACCAGTTGGAACTACCACCACATCTTTCTCGAGTTCATGATCTCTTCCACGTCTCTCAACTCAGGCGTTGCTTCTCGGATCCCATCCGCGGAGTGGACCACGAAATGCTTGATCTCCAAGATAACCTCAATTATCGAGAGTACCCCGTCCGCATTTTGGATCAAGCCGAGCGTGTCACTCAACGTCATAACATCAAGTTTCTCAAACTTCAGTGGTCTCAGCATTCCGAGAGAGCAGCTACTTGGGAGCGAGAATAACGTCTTCGACTTGAGTACCCCGCTTTCTTTCCTCCAACTCCTGAATCTTGGGACGAGATTCTTCCGAGTGGGGGCGAGTTGTCACATCCCTAGTTCTGGTATGACCTAGACCAACTAGCCATTTGTGCATCATGTTTAAATTCAATTTAAATTTGAAATGGGGATTTGTGAAACCCTCAGAATCATTTCTGAAAATGACCCAAGTAAAAATTGCTCCAAAAGGGTCCAAGAAAATGCTCATGTTGCTCTCTGAAAATATTGGACAGAGATAAAAATCAAACCAATATTTTAAAGAGCTCATAGGTATTTATTTTGGGCATTTGGAATTAATCCAGTATTATTTGTGTTGGATAAATATTTATATATATATATAAAGTATTGTCCAATAATTCTGATTTTTGGTGAGAGGCTTTGGAATAATCCCTTAGGCCCCTGCAAAAATTGTCAGAAGAAAATAAAATGATTTAGTATTTTACTAAAGGAAAAACAAATGTCAGAAAATAGAAAAGAAAAACAAAAATGGAGAAAAGCTCACCTGGCCTTACCTGCCTGGCAGCCCAGCTGGCGGCCCAGCTCCTCTAGCCGGCCCAGCCGACTGGCGATGCCAGTCGTCCTCCACCTCCCGCCAGGAGGATGCGCGCGCATGGTCGCCGCGCGCGAGCACACGCCGGCCACCTCCTGCTTCCCCGCTCGCCGCTGGAGGCACCCGACGACGCCACGCACCCCCCATGAACACCGCTCACTCTCCCCAGCCCTCTCCTCTCCTCTCCCTCGCTTTCTCGCTCATGGCCGAGCACTGCCGTCGCCACCGGCCACCGTTGCCACAGCCATCGCCTCCCCCTCGCCCTCTCTCTGTGTCTGCGAGCTCTGCCACCTCGCCCTGAAGCTCTCCGTCGAGCCATGCGCCTCGGGAGGCCCTGGAGCGCCTCCATCGTCGCCGTCTTCATCTCCGGCCGCCGAGGATCCCCGTCGCCGCCCCGCCATCTTCAGTGCATCCCCGAGCTCGCCGCAAGCCCACCGAGACCGCTATGAGCTGCCGCTTCTCCTCCCCCTCTCCGTTTGCTCGCTTGCATGCCGTAGCCGCCGCCTCGCCGATGACCGTGACCGTCGCTGCCTGAGCTCGTTACCGACGCAGCTCCGGTGACCAAATGGTCACCCCGGCGAGTCCAAACCTCTCCCCGCACCCCGTAGAGCCACGCTAGTGCATCCGCTCGCTCGCTAGCACGCTGCAGCAGCAAGACCACCGATGGCCGAACTCCGGCGGGCGCAAAAGAGCTCGCCGCCGTCGGCTCAGGCTACCCCAGCTCCTCCCGTTCGCTCCATTAGATGCACCGCATCGCCAGCTAGCCGTAGCAGCAATACACGAGTAAAACCGTGCCCTGTGGGCATTTTCCGAGCCGCACCACCGTCTCGGGGCTCGCCGGCGTCAAGCCGCCGATGGGTTTGACCCCGCTAACCGTTGACTGGGTGGGACCAGTATGACCTCCCCCTTGTGTCACTAACGCGTGGGCCACCCCCTGACATTTAGTTAGTATTAGATTAACACGAATTAACATAGGTTAGTTACCTAGTTAGTCACTGACCAGTGGGCCCGGCGCCCACTAATCCTAATTAGACTAAAGAAACCCCATGTTAACTAACTGAGTCACTGACGTGTGGACCCCACACGTCAGGTTTGACTTGGTCAGCACTGTTGACTTGCAGACGCAATATATCATTTTTTGGTATTAAAATATATCAGGAAATTCCAAAAAATGCTATAAACTTAAAAAATTCATAGAAATTCAACAGTAGCTCAGATTAAAATAATTTATATATGAAAAATGATTAGAAAAATCCAATCTATCCATCTGTACCATTTTCATGCATGACAAGACAATCTATAAATATTGTATAAGTGAAACACTAAAATGGCTTATATAAAGAGCTTATTTTGGTGATGCATTTGAATCTTGGTTCAAATGGACTTCATGCAAATGAATGCTAGATGCATTAACTCAAACAAACATCACATATTCATGCCATGATCATGCATCATATTGCTGCATATGCTTGTGTTTGATTGTCGACACCGTTCCTTCTCGATAGGTTCTGCCCCGGAGACCGATCCAGAGTACCTGTCAGAGGAGCAGTGCCCCCCTGTTGATCTACCAGGCAAGCAAACCCCCTTGTTCATTCCGATACAATCCTACTCTCTCACTCCTGCTCTCATTTATTGCATTAGGACAACAACGATTCAACAGCTACTTTATGCTACAGTAGTTGAACCCATTCCTCTGCATGACCTGTCATTGCCATAGTAAATAGTTAAAACCCACTAGCATGTGTAGGAGTTGATTGAGCCATGTTGTGTTCCTACCATGCTTTGCCTGCTATTGCTTAGAGTATGTCAGGTCTGATTCATTGGGAATGAATTGGAGTGCAATGATATGTTCTGGTGCTGACACTTAAGCGTGTGAATACGATTTGGTAAATGTAGCGGTGAGAGGCCATGTAGGAGTACATGGTGGGTTGTCTTATTGAGACCGTCCTTAAGAACTGAGTTCTGTGTAAGTTGTCCAATGACTAGCTACTACCGCACATTGTGCTCCGGGCGCTCCAAGCTCTCTCGACTTATTAACCGCTTTGATCTTTGTCGAGGAATTGCAAATAGTTTCTGGTGTTTGCAGGTAGTGCTATTTTTCTACCGAGTGGCACCCGGCAGGGTGGACTTGGGACAGACTAGGCACACGTGGCCCGGTGTACCGAGTGGCACCCAGATGGTGGGCTCGGGAACCCTGTACACATCGTTTGGGGCCATGAGAGAAACCCCTCCTTGCGGATGGAACCTGAATAGGCGATAAACCTGGACTAGAGTCTTGTGTGGTTAGTTAGGTTGTGGCTGACACCCTCGCCAGGCTTCCGCTTGAAGGTTGCTGAGATACATGACGTGTATATGCTGATAAGTGGTGAGAGCGTGTGTGAAGAAGTACACCCCTGCAGGGTTATCATGATCTATTCGAATAGCCGTGTCCTCGGTTATGGACTTCTTGGATGCTTACGTGGTACATAGACAACTTGAAGTGGATACTCTAAAATGCTCAAGACAAGTGTGAGTGCTATGGATGGCCTTCTCGTAAGGAGACGAGGATGAATCCATAGTAGTGTATTGATGTGGTGATTAGTGGACTCGTGTGCACTGCCTCATCTCAAAGAAGGTTCTCGTTGTCGTAGAACAGGATAGCCACTGAGTCAAAGCTGGCTTGCTGCAACTAAACCCCACATTACCTTCTTGATACAAATGCATGTATGATAGGATCTGATGTAAGTCTTGCTGAGTACCTTTGTACTCACGTTTGCTTTATTTATGTTTTGCAGGTGAGACATCTGTCTCACTAGTAGTACCACTTGGACTTTGATGAGTAGCTTGTTACCTCAGCTACGATCTTGTACCTTGGAGGGACTTGTAGATAGTCAGGCTTCTCGGCCTTTTTCTTTTGTAGTTGTCTGTACTCAGACATGTAATGCTTCCATTGCTTGTATGCTCTGAATGATGAGTCATGTGACCCCTGTTTGTATTAATGCTATGTGGCTCTTCTGAGCCTTTATCTATATGAGTTTGCGTTATGTTGTGATGCCATGTTGTACAACACATACTTGCATATTATGCGTACGTGTGACGTGTATTGCTAGGTGTGGGATCCGACAATCTAGTTGTTTATCCTTGGCAGCCTCTCTTATGGGGAAATGTAGTCTAGTGCTTCCTCGAGCCATATTAGTCCGCTACAGCCCGGTTCACCAAAGTCCTGCTAGCCCAGCACTACTACTTAGGACACTTGACTGGCCGGCATGTGTTTCACTTTGTTCATGTGTCTCTCCCTTCGGGGAAATGTCACACGGTGACATCCGGAGTCTTGCCTAGCCTGCTACAGCCCGGACACCCCGGAGTCCTGTTAGCCTAGTGCTACAGCCCGGATTCACTCGCTGCTGACCGACATGCTCAATGTGAATCATGTATGCCTGTCTCCATAGGTCTGTGCCGCTTTGGGTTCACGACTAGCCATGTCGTCCTGGGTTCTCTGTCATATGGATGCTAGCGACACTATCATATATGTGAGCCAAAAGGCGCAAATGGTCTCGGGCCATGGTAAGGCGACACCCATGGGGATACCGTGCGTGAGGCCGCAAAGTGATATGAGGTGTTACATGCTAGATCGGTGTGACTTAGAATCGGGGTCCCAAATGAAATCCTTTGTTTTTCATGTGACACAATCAAACAAACTCAAATCCTATAGGGATCCAATGAACATGCCATTCCAATCCTACTTTTTTCCTATTCCTATGTTTCTGCAATCCTATGAATCAAAGAGGCCCTTAGTAATGAATTAAGTTCAACCATGGAGTCTTCTAGATTATACATGTGGTAGAATCTGGTGGATGATATCCAACGGCCAGTAGTGCTCGGATTTGCCATCTTTGTACCGTCGGATTGGCTTCATCCAACGACCAACTTTCAAAGTTTTTCACACTCTATATAGGGGGTATAGATGTAGATGTGCCGGTCGATTGCAATGGATCCAAAGTACATATATCTATTTAGTGGAGTGCACTCTAAATACATTATCTATTTATTTTTATCTAACCTTCCGTAGCCATTCAACCAAGCCACGTAAGCTTCATGGGTGCCCCCCACATCATATTATTCATACTATGTTGATTGAAAAAAGATAAATCACCCAAAACAAGATCTTCCCCTTTTTTGTTCCTACGATGTTGTGCCGTGCACGTACCTACTAGTTGTATAGTGGTAGTACTAGTAATATAGTATTAGGAGTACAAACTTGGTACTAGTAGGAGTAGTACTAGTACGGAATGCTCCTACTCTATCAACGAGCCCCGTCTGACACAAAATTTCTTGGCTTCCGTGGTACAGCTAGATCTTCCCCTCATTTCTGTTTTCCAACCCGGCGACGGGCGGGGTTCCGGTTTGCTCAACGGCGGTCCCACATGAAAGTGAAAATGCTACGCAACACGCCTTCCCTAAGCTATGTGTCGTTCCGGACGGGCCGTGTTGTACTCCCGATTCCCGGGCGTGTGGGGATGCGACGCGAACGCGGCAGGTCTTTTCCTTTTACCAGCAATGTGCCTGTGCATTGCGATGGATCCAAAGTAGTAGAATAGTAGTATTTGTTCACAAACTTGAAAGAAATCACTATTGTTTTGATATACTCCTAATATATTACTCCCTCCGTACCTAAATATTTGTCTTTTTTGAGATTTTAAATGGACTATCACATACGGATTTTTTTGCGGGAACTATCACATACGGATTATATAGACATATTCTAGTGTTTCTAGCAAGATGCCCACGCGTTGCACGAAGTTGATGGAAAAGGTAAGGACAACTTATAAAATTGACGGATGGAGTACTAGTTACAGTGATGCATATAACTAAGCAAAGGGATCGCACATGTCGGTATTGACTGGAACGAGAATGCAATAGCACAATAAGAATTAAGGACACGATGATGCGATCATAGTGGTGGTTACAGAAGGTAAGAAGAAAGATGGATCCACGAGCGTATGACCTCCTCCTCCTCAACTTAGTGCGCCGGGCCACCGACCGGCGGCTAAGGAGCAGTGGCTTTTGTGGCGAGGTCGAGGTGCTTCTCAGCAAAGGCATCCAAGGCTTCCAGCCGGTGGAGGAAGGCCAATGTCGTAGCATCCTCACTCGCCTTGTAGTTACCTATGTACATGATTTCCTCGTACATGTGGATGTGTAGGTCGACGAATTCTTGCATGGCGAGGCGCCTCGCGGCGAGCGCGACCTCCAGGTGGACATTCTTCATGGTGTCGGCGGGCAGTCGCAGGGCCACCAGTGCTTGAAAGAGGTTCCAGCCATGGAGGCCGATTAGGGTGGCAGGCAATGAGGAGCCCGGGCGCGCATGTTGGAGGAGTACGGCGATGTCGTCTGCGAGCTTCTTGAGCACGGTGAACTTGTTGCTGGTGGCAACGATCATCTGGTCCAACTAAGAGTCGTGGTTGGCATCGAAGGCGGCCATCCACCAGCCGGTCTCCAACACCATCTGGAGACGATCCTTGGCGCCATGCCGCAGGCCGGCATCATGGACCATCTGGCGCAGCCGCTGGCCGCTCACGAGCATCGCCGCCATGGGTCTGGAGTGAGCTCTTTTGCGCTTAGTGTAGGTGCTTAGGCAAATGCTTAGGTGCGTACGATGTGGTAGATGCATTGGAATGGAGGGGGGCCTTTATATGAGGGCAATGAGGGCAAACTGCGTTGCATTCACATCGTGCAGCCTCTTTTCCTGGACCTCCTCCTGTTACTTCCCTCATGCATTAATTGAAGGAGGATGCATTGGCCATTCAAAATATCGGTAACCACTACTCCCTCCCTCGTCTGCATTAAAGCCATATCAGGAACTGCGTCGCGCGCTGTCAAATTGAATACTCCCTCTGTCTAGGAGAGTATTAAGTCATCTTACGAAAACCAAATAGCAAACACATAGGTGTGGTGCATTAACTCTCATGTTGTTTCTTGTTTTTTGACATAAATAGAGGAATCAACCAAGAAGAGATGTGGGGCTTGTATTCTTTTAATGACTTGAGACTATCAAGCATGACATGCAGTGGTCAGTTCGTTGCACAAGAACAAATACAACCCACGTCTGTACACACGCATCTTATATAGCATCACATCCAATGGCTATAAAAGATGAATGAGACCAAATTATATCTCATCTAGACGAGTTCTAGCAAAATTGTATTAATAATACTTCGTACTCCTACGCCATGTATCATATATTAGTATCATGTAGTACTTTATTTATTTATGAGGTATCCAGATGGCACTGCACCGCCAAGAAAAGAGGGCAACATCAAAATTATGGACTACTTTCTTGAGTATGTTGGTAAGGTCCGGTCATAGTCACTTGTTGAAATCTCTAAAAACACAAATACTCCCTCCGTCAGGAAATACTTGTCATCAAAATGGATAAAAGGAAATGTATCTAGACGTATTTTAGTTTTAGATAGATCTCTTTTTATCCATTTTGATGACAAGTATTTTCGGACGGAGGGAGTAGAAAACAGAGTTGGTGATGATGGTGTGCGTGCCATCCTGCAATATAGGCCGTCGGATTTATATCTAACGGATAGGAAAGAAACTATGGCAATTTTGCAAACATATACACCCACACGTCTCTCCACGTTCGCAAATAAGGCCTTCCCTCGTTCAACCTTTTCTCTCACAAGATAAACTACTCATGCAAATGCATCTTGATGTTCCGTGCAACGCACGGGCAGCTAGCTTATTTCTTTTAAAATAGTTGGTGCAATAATTGGGTTGAAGTGATATATTTTATGTCTGCCCCGAATGATTTCAGATTCACTAGTAGTAACAAAGAAAAGGTTGCCTTGTTAATTAATAGAAAATAGGGTGAAAACTATCATATGAGGCTGGTAAAAATAAGGCACACTGGGTTCAGCGTCATCGTCTCTACAGTTGTGCGCGCGCGAGAAGTCTACATATCGAGGGGGCTACCGAGCGAGGCACCGAGACACAATGTTTGAGAGAGAAACCAATTGACAGATTATGATCAGCTCGAGTTGTCACCCTTCTGCTATCATTGTTGAGGGGGGGAGGGAGAGAAAGACGTATTGAGAGTGTGCGCGGTAGGCCCAGAGGCAGAACTAGCGAGTGTGTGTGTGTGTGTTTGAAAGAGGAGTAGATAGATTATTATCAAGATCGATGTGCCACCCTACTCCTTCGGTGCCGGGTAGTGTGTGTGTGTATGTTTGAGAGAGAAGCCAGTCGATAGATTAGTATCAAGATCGAGGTGTCACCCTACTCCTTCGGTGTTGGGAAGTGTGGGTGTGAGTGGGGGGAGGGGCAGTGACACTCACATATCTCTACTCTGATAAAAAATAGAGTTGGCTATGATGGTGTTCCTGCCATCCGGCAATATAGGCCATCCAATTTATATCTGACGGACAGAAAGGAAACTATGGAAATTTTGCAAAAAGATACCCACACCCCTCTCCGCATTTGCAAATAAGGCATCCCCTCGTTCATCCCTTTCTCCCACAAGATAAACTTATCATACAAATGCATCTTGATGTTCCGTGCATCGCATGGTGATCTTGCTAGTAGGGAGAAGGAGTTTGTGTGACACATATCTAGCTATATTAAGGGATAGGTAGATAGCATATGTGTGAGAGACATTAGTGGCTGTGGGTGGGCGGAATTAAAGGGGTGGGCGTGTTAGACATAGAGAGCGTGTGTGTTTCTGTGTGAGAGACTTGTAGGACGGGGTAGAAAGATGAATTTAACCCTGACGGAGGGAGAGAATACACGAAGTGCGCGTGTGTGATTCCGATGCGCACAGGGAAATGAGATATGTATGCGTGTGAGAGAGATTGCACAATTCATTCACGTATCACTATCTAGCGATCGTGGACGTGCATCGCTTGAACATAAGTCAATATCTACTTCGTATCATGGCCAAAGGTACAATATCGATTCAACTCTATAAAGATTGGACACTCACATATCACATTTTTTCTATTTAAATAAGCCTTTTTAGTTGAGCATGCCAAAGTTACAGTGATGTTTCTTCAAACAACCAATGTAGCTATCATGCACATGCACCATTGTTACTCTTGCATTCAAATTCATTAGTCTTGGATGATTTAAGTTTCTATTTTGAATTAATATATGTAATATTCAGATATGAATTCAGCGGGTACGCAATTTATGAAATGGAGGCTATGTAATCGTATGAGGTAACACTTTTAAGTAGCTGACTACAATATCCATTTCTTTTTGTGCGCCTCTACACTAACACGTCAATGCATTATGTTTAAAGTAAATAACCAATGGCACTAAATTATCTATTTACACGAGGAATACATAGGCTGAGCATTTCATCCCTTTTTTGTGATTGCGCCACTACACCCGTACGATTGGCCGTGCCTTTGTGAACGTTCAAGTTATCGGCGCATCATCCTGAGTTATTGTCTTTTTTAGGGTGGACTTCACAGCAGTTATTAACTGCTGACGCATGCCCCATGTACACAATCTAGCATGACATTGCCACTAGCACGGTCCAAAATTAGTTGAAACTGGATACGAACGATCCCGCAGGCGACAAAATCTCCAGCCTCCTTCTAAAATTTTCACCACGTTAGTCTTTAGCATGCGAAATCCCCCTTTTGTCCTTGGTGCACGGAGACCAACAATTACAACACTGCCCTCATCTACATGATAGGTCGGGGCTGCTTTGGTAACTTCCGGTTCCCCCACTACACGGCACCTCCATTTCCTCTCCCCCTCCCAGAAAAATGACTAACTCCACAACACCAGAGCATCTTACATCATGTCGTCTGTACTTCATCGCCCTTTCTCCCCCCCCCTCTCGAAACCCTAGACTGCTCATCCATTGGCGTACCATAGCCCATTCACTGCCAGCGCCGTCCACCTCGCCAGATCTGCTTCTGCGGCCACATCTACCCCACCCACCTCCCATAGAAACAAGTAGACTGCTCATCCACCACTATACCACAGCCCATTTAGTGCCGGCCTTGTCCACGGCGCTGGATCTGCTTCGTCGGTACTCTCGTCAACTGTCGCGCATCTGCAGCGGCTCATTCGTACTCCCCACCGGAGACGCTTCGTCCACACCCCCTAGCCGCCCACCGACGCCCCTGTCGACAGCCTCTGATCCTCTTCGACGACACCTTTCTCAACCCTACCGGAGCCGCTTCGCCACACCTTCCTCAACCCTACTGGAGTAGCTTCGCCTATACCATTCTCAACCCTACCGGGGCCGCTTTGCCAACTCACAAGTCCACGGCCTCAGATCTGCTTCCTCGCACCCTCATCCAACCAACCGGAGCAGCTTCTGACGCCCCGTCCACGGGCGCAGATTTGCATCGTCGACAGCACCCTTAACCCAACCACCGGAGCAGCTTCTGACGCCCCATCCACGACCACAGATCCATATCATCGACACCATCCTTAACCCAACCACCGGAGCAGCTTCACCTACACCCTCGTCCACGACCATAGATCCGCTTCGCCCACACCGTAGTCCACCCTACCGGAGCCGCTCCGCAAACACCCTACTCGACGGTTCTAGATCTCCATACCGGACTCTGACAGCCAGCGCAGTGTCATCACCCTCGACGTTTCTAACCTGATTCCCATAGTCTGGAGAGAAGCCAAGAACCCGCCATGGCCTAGGTACTTGTCACCTTTAAACCCGTCCAACATCACCTGCCCGATGTACTTCAAATATACTAACCGGTCGCTATTACCTGTTATGCAGCTGGCAAAAACTACAAGGATGATGTTTCTTCTGGATCTAACAGCTTGGCCAACCAAGATCCTGGACTGAGGTATTGCGATGATCTTTTAAGCGCGTCTCTCTCTATTGTATTGTTCTGTGCCTGCCTGCGTGCTTTGCTAGGATTTTCGACCAGTAATCCCTTTGTGCGGACAATGATTTCTACTACTGGCTGCTAAATTAGATATGTAGATGTCATACATGATACTAGCTCGTACCTCCGTTCCTAAATATAAGTCTTTCTAGAGATTCCATTATAGGCTACATACGGAGCAAAATGAGTGAATCTACACTCGAAAATGCATCTATATACATCTGTATGTGGACCATACTGGAATCTCTACAAAGACATATATTTAGGAACAGGGGCAGTACATTACACAAAATCGTAGGTGGCATGTAGGAATTCCAGTGCACTACATTAGGCTCCCTTAGAGTGCCTGCAAGTCCAGCATACAGAGTCATGGCTAGTTTATGGTACGCACACAATCGTTAATTGGTGGTTTAAATATGCGCAAGGGATATGCAATGTAGTATCATGTAGAGATGTCTAAAATTAGCCGTGTCAACTTGCAGATAGGGTTACACAATGAAAAAGTACAAGATGTAGTGCACCAGTGGCGACGGCCCGCTGGAGGAACCCTAGTGCTGTAGGCAGGGGATCGAGGTAGAGGGAAAGGGGAGAGGAGATGCAAGCGGGCAGGGAAATGAATGCTTGCGTGTTTTTTTTTACTTGAGGGTCAGGTGTGACACGAGCGTCGGCAGTTAAATTTTGAGTGTAATATAGGCAGACAACAGAGTAATTTCACTATTCCACTTCCCTTCAATTTTTAGTGAGGTTCTACCCGAAACGCCCCCCTCGAAAGCGAAATTAGTTAAGCCCAAGCCCATAACTCAAAAATGACTTCTTTACATCTTTATGGCTTATTTTGACAATATGCCCTGAAAAGGCGGAATCAAACTGGCCCTTAACCTGCAATTC
The DNA here is from genome assembly GCF_018294505.1 of Triticum aestivum. Taxonomy (NCBI): domain Eukaryota; kingdom Viridiplantae; phylum Streptophyta; class Magnoliopsida; order Poales; family Poaceae; genus Triticum; species Triticum aestivum. The sequence goes on along the minus strand of NC_057803.1, from coordinate 79,427,823 downwards.
AATTGTGCGTGCAATGATGAATCACTCCTGCCTGCTATCTATACATTTAGGCGTCATCATACATGGCATAACCTAATACATGTGCATTCCATTGTAGAATCTGGAATATGCAATGCTTATGTTAGTTCATATGTTGCACATGATGTTTAAATGCCCCTTAAATCTGTCCAGTCAAGTGATGGTCTTTAAGCCTCCTTCTTTGCTTCTTTTCTTGATACGTAAGATTTGCTCACACATCTGTTAAATTGCTTGTTTGCATCAGCCAGCCATACTAGGACTGTTTGCTTTGATTACTTGCCGTTCTTGACCTAACACTCTAACAGAGCTTGTCAACGATTTAAACACTAAGGGCTGCTGTAGTGGGGCCTTGTCTAACTCATAGGTGACATAAAGGTTTGGCTGTACACTATAGTAGGCAATTATGTTAGGAAAGTATGCATATTTATCTTCCAAGGAGATGAGTAACTAGTTGACATAATTATGTGGTGTTGTTTTGTTATAATCTCATCCTTTTGTGTTCACAGACTGGAAAGTATGCATATTTATTTTCCAAGGAGACGGGTAACTAGTTTGTGTCACCTTGTAGAGGGGGTCCAATGAAGATAAGATTGAGGATTTCCAAGTACAAGATGTTAGGAAGGAGCCTTGCAAGAGAAGTAGGAGCTGTGATGAGCCTCTTCAACCTGCTAAGGTAAGTCACTGTATGCAACTCAACAGTTCAATTCCTTGTTTGTTTCAGGCATTGTTAATTTTCTCTTTTCAATTACTTTATTTGTCCTCAGTTAATGAGATGCCCAAATAATCATGCCTGATGTTCGGTACTTGTATCACTATTAGTTGACATAATTAAAGGCCTTACCATTTAATTACTCTGCCGAAGTGTGCCTAAAGCTTTGAAATCTATTAACCAACTATTATTGCATGAGGCTCACAACCTAGTTTATACTATGCTAATGATTGCATAGTTTTTCCTGCTGTAGTATGTTTGTATGAAACCCTCTGCTGTTCATTATGCTCCCTAAGACTTTAATTGAGGCACAAAATGGCCAACCGCTTGCTTGCTTATACGCAACGTGCTGTCTAAATTTGTGAATTGTCTGTGTTTTCGATTGGGCCCCAACATCATGCTCCTTTGGTGAGCTAAGAGGGATTTCTGTACGCAGGCTGCACAGACTATCTTTTTTATAATTTTTAAAATATCATGTGCTTATGCTTCATGACGTGTAACATTTTTTTTGAAAGTGACGTGTAACATTTTTGTTAGTCCTGTTTTTCCATGTAGTATAAATAGTGTCTTGTTCGCTTCACTGTTGCAACTATATTTTTGCCCTAGTCATGTGTACTTACAGAAACATTTCAGGATGAAGTGACATCAACACAAAGATCTGCGAGCAGTGCGGCATGGCCATTACCGAATGATTATAAATTGGAATTGGAATGTGCTGATGTTCTCGAGCATCAACTAGAGGTGGCAACACAACATGTACATGATTGTCAACGTATAATCAACAAGTTGAGACTGGACATGCAGGTATTAAATGTAGGAGTCAAAAAATGAAACAATCCACTGAGGTAACCATGAAGGAATTGGGGATTTTGCAGACTGAAATTTGTGCTATCTGAATCCGGCCAATACTATTTTCTGAAGAGATTATAGTTCAAATGGAGTTAAGTTGATGCGCGTCCATGATGTATGAGCTGTATTTGTCCAGTGTATGTAATTTGCTGTTTGTGTATGCTTTATTATCACCTGTGCCGAACCATAATGCCCAGTGGGTATAATCGGCTGTAATTTCTTTATTGTATAGTGTAGATTATTCTACCTTTCTATGGCTTGATCTCTTTGTTGTAATAGTGTAGGCTTTTTAGAGGTGATAGTATTGAGTAGGATAATTCTTTGAATATGCTATATCGTTCAAACGAAGGCCAATGCGCCTGACCATGAACCTTCACGGGCCATCGGATCCATGGGCCTTCTACGTCTCGTAGGATCCATGGGCCTTCTACGTCTCGTAGGATCCATGGGCCTTCTATGTCTCGTAGGATCCATGGGCCGCCGGCTCATTTATGGGTCTTGTACGGCCCTTTAATGGGCCGTAGATGGGCCTTTAATGGAAATCGTATATTTTATGGGTTGACCATAACAGGCCATTAATAGGCCGTATTTGGTGATGCTATGAAAATGGCCCAACAGACTAACGGTCCACAAACGGGCCGACAGTAATGACGGGCTGAATTTGGCCCACAAACAGAAAATCACAGTAACAGGCCGTAAGTAACCGAATGCTGCAAATGAGCCCAAGAATAAATGGGCCCTCAGAAGGCCGAAAGTTAACTTGGGCTGGAACGGCCAACAGAATAACGGGCCGTTAATGGGTATAAAGTGATACACTGTTCATTACGGGCCAGTTTCACCACGGGCCGTTAATGGGTGTAAAGTAATACACTGTTCATTATGGGCCAGTTTCAGCACGGGCCGCTAATGGGCCAAGAGTTACAAAGGGCCTCATATGGGCCGAAAGACGTCATGGGCTATACATGGGCCAGAAGTGAAAACAGGCTAGAATCATATTGGACGGCCCAGATGACGCTACCGGGCCTAATTCGGATAGGGCGTAACGGGCCTTGGGTTAGCGGGATGTAAATGGGCTATATGCGAACAGGCCGTTAACAGGCTTTCCATGGGCCGGCTCGCCAGCTTTTAACCAAGTCAAATGGGCCGGCCTTTTCACAGGAATTGGCCACTGTTGGATCGTGCCATGTGTCGACGTATCATAGGAGCCTTCTGTCCAATGAGTGGATGACATCTATCCCAACGATGAGCCGACACGTGTTTCCTCTAGCCAATGATGATTTTACACGTGGAAAATCCCCATTGGTCGGGGCTGTTAATGGATTATCTGATCCAAAAACCGACCCGATAGCTTAACGGCATTCTGTTACGGTGGATGCCATGTGACGGTCACCCTTGACGAAAGCACTTCTGTGACGCACGATTTATTGTCATGGAAGTGGACACTTCCGTGATGATAATTTTGGTAATGTCATGGAACACTTCTACGACAGCACAGGTATGAATATCTTGATTCTGTCATTAATTTGTCATGGATGTACATGCATGAAAAAAAAAGCGAACTACTGTGACAAACACGTATCATCACGGAAGTGTAATTTTTTTTAGTGATGCTACTAATGCGACACTACGATAAGAGACCCTTCGAGAAACTGTGTGCAATGCAATAATCGCAAACGGTGGTGTATGAAAACCATCAAAAAAGGTGAAAACGTTTGTGATGGAGGATGCATCAAACACGGTTCAGATTTTAGTTGCGTGTGCGATGAAGGGCATACGGTTCAGTTCAATTTACTATTTGAGATGAGGAGGAACAAAAGAAATGGGCAGCCAGATGAAGGCGTGTGCGATACACAACATACGGTTCACTCGGATGAACTGTTTGTGATTAGGCAACAAAAAACAAACGGGAAGCCAAATGAAGGTGTGTGCGATATACAACATATGGTTCACTCGGATGAACTGTTTGTATTAACCAACACAAAAAACGGTCAGCCAGATCAAGGTGTGTGCGATATATGACATAAGAGAACATAAACAGGACAACTTAACAAGACGTGTGTGTTGTGCGATGGGATTGCATGCTGTTCACTGGGCCGTTGTCATCAGTGTGTGACCACTGTGGCAACCGTTCGCTCCCAGACGCCTCTTCGTGTACCATGGAAACCATCCACCGACTCTTCGCCTTTCCCTCTCGTTTTGGAACTATTGTTGCATGCTAGCTCTTCCACCCTCCTCCATTTGCCTTCACCCTTCCTTCTGCCATTGTTTGATCGTCTTCTCCATGGAGGGAACAAGCCGGAAGCGACCCCATTATTCATGCCAAAATCTGAGTGATGACACGGTGCAGGAAATCATTGATCGGTGTGACGTCATCACCTCGGCTAGCATGGCAGGTTCGTTCAATACCATTCTCTACTCAACTAATAACATCATTACAAGCAACCCAAGGGTCCAGCAGCGGTTTCACTAGTGCAGAACTGGGATGTATCACCGGTTCATAAGGGTCTTTAGTATCGGTTTTGTACGAACCACCGCTAAAGGGCCACCACATGGCATGATCCAGCGCCGGGGGCGGGGAGACCTTTAGTACCGCACTAGTAGAAAAAGGGCCTTTAGTCCCGGTTCTGGAACCGGGACTAAAGGGTCGGTACTAAAGCCTCCCTCTTTAGTCCCGGTTCTTACTGGAACCGGGACTAAAGGCCCTACACGTGGCCGCTGCCTGGAGGTCCACCTTTAGTCCCGGTTGGTAACACCAACCGGTACTAAAGGAAATTTTATGATTTTTTTTGAATTTTATTTAGAATTTTGTTTAGAATTTCAAATTTCTGAATTATTTTAACCTCTATTCTCTAATCACCACTCATCATTCCAAATAATCTAACTTCCCGAACGGTCACCCATCCTCTCAGTACTCCAGCGTGAGCACGCTTAACTTCCGGGTTCTATTCTCCCTCGTTTCTAAGTCTGCACTTGTTGTTTTCCTGACAATAGTAAGATGTCAATCCTATTAACCCTCAGGAATTTAGCTTGAGCATGAAGTCACACATTTCACTGTTTGAGTTTGAAATATTGTTCTAAAAATCAATAATTATTTAGTAACACTAATATGTCTTGAATAAGTAGTTTGACCACAGTTTGACCCTAGTTTGACCATAGTTTCACCAGATTTGACCAAAATTCAAAAAACTGAAATAATTATTTAGTAACACTAATATTTTTTGAATAAGTAGTTAGAGCATTGTTTGACCATAGTTTGACCACAGTTTGACCATAGTTGACCAAAATTTAAAAAAATTGAAATAATTATTTAGTAACACTAATATTCTTGAATAATTATTTAGTAACACTAATACTTCTTGAATAAGTAGTTTGACCATAGTTTGACCAGATTTAACAAAAATTCAAAAAAACTAAAATTTGAGCATAACTTTTTTTCCTTATAGAATTTGAGGATTCTAACAATTTGCAAACAAGCCGTAGGCGGTCAAAATCGGAAGCGGATTTTTGTTTTGAACATTTCGATATATTTTACATTTTTTCCGACATTGTATGCAAAAGTTATAGCCGTTTTACATTTTCCCTACATTTTTTGCAAAACATGTCCAAATTTAAGTTTTTAAATTTTCCTAACTAGTAGATGTAGTAATATAACTACCTCTCGAAGGATTTTATTTTTTGAAGTTTTTATCATTTTCTTTTGATTTTTTGAAACAAAAAGGCGATCCATGGGGGGGGGAGGGTAGAGTTTGAAAATGGGACCTTTAGTCCCGGTTTGAGACACAAACCGGGACTAAAGGGCATTGCACCCTTTAGTCCCGGTCTGTGTCTAAAACCGGGACTAAAGGTCTAATATTTAGTCCCGGTTTCAGAGACAAACTGGGACTAAAGGGCATCGCACCCTTTAGTCCCGGTTCGTGCCACAAACCAGGACTAAAGGGCTCAGGTGAACCGGGACTAATGCCTTAGCCGCACGAACCGGGACCAATGCTCACATTAGTCCCGGTTCGTGACTGAACCGGGACTAATGGGCTGACCCAGCCTGGACCTTTGCCCCCTTTTCTACTACTGAAGATGGATACATTCTGAGAGGCATGCCTTTCATGTCAACGTCACGACCAAGAGTTCTCAGTATGTTCCATGCTAAACACATTATATGCGTTTCCCAAGTGCAAAGGTAAAGTTTACTCACCCTCAGCCATTCAAACACAAGACATGGCTAGCCAAATCCTCGGGTGCCCTCCATACAATCAACTTTCCGTGGGAGTTTGTTTCCTTATTTATCGTTTTGGTCATGGGACTGGGCATCTAATTACCAGCTATAACACCACCAGTATCATGCTATAGTAATCTCACCTCTAATGATGCCATGTCATCATGATTACTATGTAAATTTCCCCTGGATAAAAAATCAAAGTCAAATTCAACATTTAAATTTAAAGTGAGAATTTAAATTCACAAACATGGTTGGAAAATAGTTCACCATTTAGAAAATATTCCAAAACAGATATTGCTAAAGAAAACAACATTTTGCTTGCTAAAGTGAGCCCTAGCATTTAATTCAATGCCAAACCAACCTTTTTAAATAATTTTTTAATTTATAGAAATTCAAACAAATTCATATGACTCCCAAACTTTTCGTGGCAGTCCCAAATATTCCAATGTAATTATGTGGCCAAGTCCCACATTTTACAAAATCCATTTGGCAGCTCAAAATATAACAAATTAGTTTGTGTAAAAAGAAAACAAAGAAAAATAAAGAAAAGGGAAAAGAACAGAGGAACACTTTGTTGCTAAGCCTAAGTCAAACAGTGAGCGGCCCGACCCATTAAGCTGGTCTCCCTTAACCTCCTGCTCTCTCTCCCTGCATCTTGAGACGCGCGGCCAGATCATCGACGCCGGCTGGATCTTCGACACGAGGCACTACAAGAGACCGTCAGTAGGTGGATAAGGAACCCTATGATGCGTTGGACAACCCTAGACTCCATATCTCCCCTCTCTCACTTGCCCCCTTCCTTTTCTTCGAAGGCTGACGCTGCCATCGTCGTCGCCTTGACTCCACCATGACCAGTGGCCTCCCCATGCAGTGAGACCTTGTCCAGGAGCTCCGCACCATGCTATTATATTATCCATCTTCGATGTTTTATATGCATTATTATGCAATTTTATATCATTTTTTGGGACTAGCCTATTACCCTAGTGCCCAATGCCAGTTGCTATTTTTCCTTGTTTTTGTCTTTTACAGAAAACCAACACCACACGGAGTCCAAATGGAATGAAAATTTTTGACGATTTCTCATGAACAAGAAGATACCCATGAAGCTTCGGTAGGAGGCTAGAAGGCCCACAAGTGAGCCACAAGCTCACCAGGAGCACCCTAGGGGGGGTTCCCTATGAGCTTGTGGCCCCCCCATGGCTCTTCTAACCCTAATCTCCATTCTATAAATACACAAATATTCACCAGAGACCAGAGGGCGCACCAAAAGTACTTTTCCACCATCGCAAGTTTTTTTCCTCGTGAGATCCCATCTTGGGGCCTTTTTCGGTACTCTGCCGGAGGGGGGTCTCGGTGTCAAAACCGGCGGATCTCGGGTAGTGGGTCCCGAACTGTGCGTCTAGGCCGGATGGTAACAGGAGGCAGGGGCACAATGTTTTACCCAGGTTCGGGCCCTCTTGACGAAACTAAAACCCTACGTCCTGCTTGATTAATATCGATGATATGGGTAGTACAAGAGTAGATCTACCACGAGATCAGAGAGGCTAAACCCTAGAAGCTAGCCTATGGTATGATTGTATGTTGTGATTGTTGTCCTACGGACTAAAACCCTTCGGTTTATATAGACACTGGAGAGGGATAGGATTACACAAGGTCGGTTACAAAGGAGGAGGTATCCATATCTGTATTGCCTAGCTTGCTTTCCACACCAAGTAGAGTCCCACCCGGACACGAGATGAAGTCTTCAATCTTGTATCTTCATAGTCTAACAGTCCGACCAATGGAGATAGTCCGGCTGTCCGGAGACCCCCTAATCCAGGACTCCCTCAGTAGCCCCTGAACCAGGCTTCAATGATGATGAGTCCGGCACGCAGTATTGTCTTCGACATTGCAAGGCGGGTTCCTTCTCCAATACATCACAGAAGAATTTGAATACGAGGATAGTGTCCGACCCTGCAAAATAAGTTCCACATACCGTTGTAGAGAGAATAATATTTTCGCAAATCTAATTTGCTAACTCGTTTTGGCAGCATGACGTTGTGTTATGGCCCGGTGATTATTCGAACCGTTTTTCTTCAACCAGCTCCACACATAACGTGAGGCGGTTTCTTGACACGTCTTGTCGAAGCAGAGATTGTGTTCCCCCAATTACGGGATTCTCATTAATGCGGTCGTGGGTAACCCAACCGTGTCTAGGACTCCTAGATTATAGGTAAGTCCTAAACGGCTACGGAGAGGACGCTTGATATTCACCCTCTTTATAAAGGGACAAGGTTTTCGCTTTTTCCCTCTCGTGCTCAATCGAACCCTTCCCCCACCTTGAGTTCTAACACCCAAATCCCAGGTTAGGTGCTCCGGATCTTCAATCATGTCCGGATCCAGCCTCCAAGGCCGATGGATGCCCTCCTCCGTGACGGAAGAGGACATCAAGAAGTTGAGGGAGGCCAGATACCTGACCGTCGAGGTTTCGCATCGGCTTCCTGCTCGAGGGCAGGTCGTCCCTAGTCCCGAACCTAACGAGAACGTCGTGTTCATTTCCCACTTCCTCCGAGGCCTAGGCCTCACTCTGTATCCCTTCGTCAGGGGTTTAATGTTCTATTACGGGCTAGATTTCCATGATCTAGCTCCGTACTCCTTTCTCCACATCTTGACAATTATTTTTGTGTGTGAGGCCTTCCTCCGCATTACCCTCACTTCAGCTTGTGGCTCAAGACCTTTGAAGTGAAGCCGAAGGTGATCGAGGGGCAACATGCAGTGTGCGGTGGTGCATCAATAGGCAAGATGGCAGGAGCTCCATGGCCAAAAGGTTCCTTTCCAGAGGTGTCCGAATTATGGCAGCGGGAGTGGTTTTACGTCACAGCTCCCAGAAGTGCCAAGTGGGCGGCTCTCCCGCTTTCCGTTCGGGCCCCCACCACAACTGATGTCATGGATTAGCAGAGGTCTAAGCTGGGGTCCAGCCAAGGACGTGCCTATACTGCAAAGCCGCATCCGAGATCTCTTCGAGGAAGATTTTAATTTGGTTGCGGTAGTACAAGTTATGCTGGTTCGTCAAGTCCAGCCTTGCAAACGCCGGTCCCTTCGCTTGTGGGAGTTTAACCCAGAGGGACCGTGTGCCATTCAGAGTTTCCTTGGCCTGACGCACGAGGAGATGTACAAGTCATTCCTCGGACCTCAAGTAGAGTGTCCGGATATTACCGAGGACGTGGGCCTGAGCAGTAACCACGCCACCGAACAAGTAAGACATCCTCTGAATGAACACACTATCTTTTATTCGTCATGAAGTTATTTCTAAGAGTTCGCTTTTCGACCAGGACTGGCTAACAAAGGCGAAGATGATTCGGTGTTTGGCCCCCCTCCCCGAGGGTTTGGAAAATCCGGTATTGGAAAAGATGCTCGAGGTCGCACCTTGCCCGGAGCCCTCGAAGGAAGATACGGGGGGGATAATACGGGCAGACATGGGCCCCCACCGCTGCCTGTTCCAACCGAGGGAATGAGTGTCTCCATAAAGGAGGATAACTGAGGGAGGAAAAGGACCGCTTTTGAGGATCCGGAAGCCGAAGCCTCCAAACGGGAGAAGAATTCTCCCACAGAGGGTCCTGCCTCGGGGGGTGCTTTAGCCGCACAAAGTCTGCGGGGGGGATCTGCCCACCAACGAGTTGTAAGTGATCCAAAATACTTTAATAGTAAAGGTATGCTATCTTTTTTCTTAGAAAATAACCACCGCATATATCTTGCAGTTCGGGCCTTAACCCCTCTCAGCTGAGCTCGTCTTTGGGGGATCTTCTTCCAGAGATGATGGAGAGTGAAACGCCTCCCCCGGACTCCTCCGCTCAAGAAGCGGGCGACCCCGAAGTGTCGTCACGGAGGGCCTCTCCGGATCCGGTGAGGCCAGAAGATAATCCCATAGACCCCCGAAGTCCCCAGTGTCCGGCTCCCGAAGAGAGCAGACAAAAGAGTTCGACACCGTCTGGTATGCGGTCGGACGTTCTGAGGGAGTTGGTAGGGCGAGCAGCCATCTCAAAAGAACACCATACTCTGATGGGTACGGTGATGGAGAGAATTTCATCCGCCGAAAGCAGATTACATGAAGCCTTTAAGAGTCTACTGATAGGCTTTGAGGTACGTGAGATAATATGTGATAGTACTGCACATGTTAGGTGTGCCCTGTGTAGATAGTAGCCCCTGAGACTCTGGTGGTCGTCGAGAATGGCGGCAAACAGAGGATCATATTCCCAGAAATAACCAGACTGCCCCTATGTGCAGGTGGTGGAAGCTCCGGTGGCTAGCCGGACTAGTGAGTTTGCCAAATTAAAACGGCAACTGGATGCGGCAGACGCCGACATCGAGCTTGTTAACAAGAGGCTTGACGAGGCATAGGGTAAGTGTTATTATCTGGTGAACGCCACATAGTAAGAGCGGCATGATGCCAGTATCTTTAATATGTTGTGACTGCAGATGGAGCTGCCACCGTGGAAACCTTGCGGGCAGAACTTGGCTGAGCCAAGGAACAAGCAAGGATTAGTAATGCGGCTTCTTTGAAGGCGGCCGAAGAGTTGAAAGCCGAGAAGGCCACACATTGCGAGAGCCAAGAGAATATGGCCAAGATGGCCGTAGAATTAAAAGACACTGCCGACCGTTGCCAGGTCCTTGAAAAAGAAAACCAGGTGAAGGCAACAGACCTTGAGAAGGCCACGATGGCAGACAAAGACACCCGTTCTGCTATGAGAGCGAAGAAGGAGGAGCTGCGGGAAGCTGGGGATATTGCGGCTGGGAAACCCTTCATGTTACGGAGGAAGTTCAGAGATCCACGGTATGCCCCTCTGGATCGGCTGTGGAGTTCGGCTAATGCGTATATGGATTTGGTGGCGAGTGCTGCCGATGCGGCCAAGTACTTCCAAGGTCAGACAGATCGTGAAGTGGACAAGCTGTTCTGGTCGCAATTCAACATTCCAGAGCGTCCGCAGTCATTGACTGACCAGCTAGCCGAATGGGCCGAACTGAATAGGTTGTCCGGACTTGGCATGAGGTCTGTTGTGGATCAGCTATGGCCGGAAAAGCAAAAGCCGAACAACTATTTCATCTTAGTGCAGCAGTTCCTTGGTGCGGTGCCGCGCATTAATGCGATGAAGAGGTTGGCGTGCATAGAAGGCTCGCAGATGGCCCTTGCCCGTGTTAAAGCATACTGGGTGGAGATGGATGCTACCACTGTTGCGGCGCAGGGTTCGGCCATAGGCCGAGTGGCTGCCGAGCACTATTTCGAGGAGGTTCTCGAGGGTGCTCGTTTGATAGAGGCCCAGTGCTCGAAGAATATTATGTTTGAGTGATGTTTATTCTCGTTGTAAACACAATGCTTTTATGAAGTTTTATAAGTCTATGTTTATACTTTTGCCTGAAAGTAGTATGATGCCTCCTGTGCTGCCGTTTATGTATACATGTGTATAAACTGAAAGATTGCAGCCATTGGCTTCAACCGCCACGCTGTCAGGACCCCGATTCTAAGTCACACCGATCTAGCATGTAACACATCATATCACTTTGCGGCCTCACGCATGGTATTCCCACGGGTGCCACCTTACCTAGCCCGGGACCGTTTGCGCCTTTTGGCTCACGTATATGATAGTGTCGCTAGCATCCATATGACAAAAAACCCGAGCCAACATGGCTAGTCGTGAACCCAAAGCGGCACTAACCCATGGGGACAGGCATACATGAATCAACTTCGAGCATGTCGGTCAACAGCGTGTGAATCCGGGCTGTAGCACTGGGCTAACAGGACTCCGGTGAACCAGGTTGTAGCAGGCTAGGCAGGACTCCGGATGTCACCGCGTGACATTTCCCCAAAGGGACAGACACAAGAATGAAGTGAATCACATGCCGGCCAGTCAAGTGTTCCGGAGCAGTAGTGCTGGGCTAGAAGGACTCTGGTGAACCGGGCTATAGCGGACTACTATGGCTCATGGAAACACAAGACTTCATTTCCCCATAAGAGAGGCTACCAAGGATAAACAACTAGGTTGTTGGATCCCACACATACCAAGCATTTCAATCATACACACAATATGCTTGATATGTGTAAATACAACATGGCATCACAACATAACTCTACGACTCAAGTATTTATTCATTAGACTCCGAAGAGCCAGATATTACAGACATGAGTCTGATGAACCAGCATTCAAGTCATACAAGCAACAAGCACAAGCGGAAGCTTAACTTGTATGAGTACAGACAACTACAAATGAAAAAGGCTGAGAAGCATGACTATCTACCAGATCCTGCCGAGGGCACAAGATCGTAGCTGAGGTATCAAGCTAAATGGCGGAGTCCACACAGAACTACTAGCGAGACTGAAGTCTCTCCGCAAAATATAAAATAAGCAAACTGTCGGTGGGAACAACACCTATGGGATCACAAGAATCCCTACTACGGTTGCGGGGCATGGGGTCGTGAGAAGAGCGGATCAAACAGATAGCACACGGTTCGTTTATCCAGGTTCGGGCCGCAGGGATGCGTAAAACCCTACTCCTGCTATGGTGGATTGTATATATGTGTTCTTGATCTAGCTATGGGGTGTGAGGAGCTCCAAAAAGCCGAATCCTCCTCCTGGTCGCCTTGGGCCTCCTTTTATAGGAAAGGGGTTGCCACAGTAGTACCAGCAGGTGGAAAGGGAAAGAGTGATGCGAGGTTATCCCTCGCATTACATGATAACGCGCATTTAATGCATCTTGCCCAGGTGTCCTTGCTTTATCGGGGACAGGGGAGAGCCCTATCTCATCCGTCGCCGCTCCCTTTCGCGTCGACACGCGCCCTGGCCAGCGGCGCCCGCGGTGCCATGTAGGCAGGCAGGCAGCTGAGGTGGCGCAGTGGTGGGTCTCCACGAAGATCTGCATGGCGCCACGCAGGTGCCTGCCCAGCTGGTTGGGTCAGCAGCTGCATGCGAATGGTAGTGGAGGTTTGACTGGCGTGGGCCTGATGGTGGCCCAATGGGTGTTTTTGGAAAGGGCCTTGCTGGGGCCCCGGCAAGGGTCTTGCCGTGGCGCGTGCTGTCATCCCCGGCAAGGCTCTTGCCGGGGGCCTTGTGGTACTCTTTGGCTGGGATCCCGCCAAGAATCATCATCTTCTAAAGGATGTATCTGATCTCGAATGTCTTCACAAAGATCTGCATGCCACCAAGGGGATGTCTCCCGAATCCTTGCCCCATGGGGGCAATGGACTCAAGGGTGACTCACTCTGTAGGTGTGGGGCGAGCTGCCACGGCAAGGGTCTTGCCGGGTTTGGTAAAACTGCCTCCCGGCAAGGATCTTGCCGGGGGGGTCTGCTTCGTCCCCTTTGCTCTTTGTGGTCTTGGTCTTGGCGTCGTTCTGCTTCTCCTGAGCTTCGGCCTTACCTTGGCTCACCTCCCTTGCCTTGCTCAGTGTGGTTGTGCCCGTGGCTCAGACTACCCGTGCACAGTTATAGGGGTAGAAAAAGCGCATCCCTCTTTTTGTACACCGATAGGAGCCCCCGGACCTAGGCCACACGTAAGCGCAATCACATCGTTGGGCTTAGGCCCAAAAACGGTGCGCGGGAAGGCACGGCGGTTTTTACCGCGGTAAGTCTCTTCGCGTGCTTTCCGCGCGTGGCGCGTCGTGGGGAGGCGTGTGTGACGTGGGGGGCATGCGTGGGGCTGAGCTCCGCATGCATGCGTCATGTCGTAGTAAAGGGGGAGGTTCGCGCCTTCCCCATAAACGGAGGGAGGAATGGAGGCGCGACCCATTTCTAAACAGGGCCGAGGCGTGGTCTTCAAGGCGTCCACTCCCCACAATCACGGGGTGGGGAGAGGTCGCCTCACCCGTCGCCTCGGTCCTCCAACGTGGCTCTCACGCGCTTGGTGTGGTGAACGGTGGAGGCGGGAAACCGGGCCGCCGTGGGCTGGGGCGGCGGGTCGGTCCCAGTTCCCTGTGCCTTCCGCGTCTTGATTGGCTGAGCGGAGCGGCCGAGCCCCCAACCCGTTCCTTTATAAAGAGCGGGAGGTGGTGGCGTCCCGCATTCCATCATCTCCTCCTTCCTTCAGCTTCTGCTCCCCCCTTCCATACGTCATGGAGAGAGGGAATCCTGGTCCTTCAACGGTGGCGGCGAGGGTCGCCGCTCGACAGCGCATCCCTCCTTCTCCTGCACCCACGGTGGCAGAGCCAGCTGCGAGGGGAAGGGGGAGGGGGCGAGGCCGTGGGCGAGGCCGAGGCGCTCGGGGAAGAGGAGGACGGGGCGGCGCGCCAGCCTCGCCTCCGCCAGCAGTTCCTCCCCCCATGGAGGGCCATGTTGGGGATGACCCTTGCGAGTTCTTCGTCAGGCTATGCTGGCCGCCTCGCCGTTGCCTTCGTCTCCCGACTCCATTCGCACAGGAGATGGAGCTGGATCCGCCGGAGTCGTTGTGGCTACACATGAGGGGCTGCGCGATCAGTGGCACGCGGGCCCGCGTCGATTTCCCCTCCCCTCACGTGATGTATCTCTGTCGGGGATGGAAGATGTTTGCCCATATCCACCGCTTGATGGTGGGGCTCACTCTCCATTTTAAGCTGATGGAGGTTGGCCTTCTCTCTGTCAAGGTCTTCGGGTGCTTCGGGACCCGTGCAAGATGCTGCATGGAGAGCTCTTCTGATAGTGAAGACTCCTCCTCGGGCGGGAGTGACGAGGAGGACAGTGGCAGCAACGACGAGGGTAGTAGGCGGCACGATGACAGGTCCGATTAGGTGTCGGGTGCCGCTCCGTGTGGCACCGGCGACCCCATCATCTGCGTCGCCGGCTCCCTGAACTTCCCGGGGTCGTCTCCTTGGGCGGCTGGCATTGGGAGGCTGCGGAAGAGGAAGAGGGCGGGTGGCAAGGCCGTCAAGTCGGAGTACGTGGGCACCAATGCCTTCCACGCATGCTGACGTCCTGCCGCCTCGTCTTTGAGCTCTGCTTCCGGCGCCGCCATCACCATCCATCCTTCGGACGACCACCGAGATGTTCTCTTGGTGTCTTCTGCCTCCCATAGCTTGCCTAGGCGCCCCTTTTGCCCTTTTCGCCTCCTTGACCTGCCTCCTGAGGAGAGGGACAAGAAAGGGATTACGGGCATCTTACCTCTTTTTAGTTTGTAAGCCTTCGGGCCTTAGCTGAATTTAAAACTTGTAATCCCATCATTCATGTTTTTCATTCCCTATGGACTGTACCTGAGTGGAATGTTTTTAATGAAAAAGGGATGCTTCCCGGGTCATTTGTATGTGGGTAGAACCCATGACAAGGAGTAAATCCTTAATATCTTTAAGATAAACATTTCCTTGCCCGGCAACAGGCCTTGCCGTCTCCCCACTTCGCTCGACCTTTCTCACACCTTTGGCGAAGGCAGGGATGAGGTGGGTTCAGGCTCCTTGTTTCATCCTCTCCCTGCCACGACTACGACCAAACCTGGCCCCAGGAACGAGCCCTAGGGCCTAGAGTTAGGGGAGCATGGTAGTTTTTAGGAAAAAACGAGGTTTCACATACCTCAGTCCATAAGGGAATGCATGATAAGGGATGAAGAACTTATCTCAAGCTGTAGCCCTCGGCAACTCTGGTTTGCCATGGGTGAATCTTTGCTCTTGCAGCCCCCGGAAATACTAGCTTGCCGGGGTCTAGATGCTGGTCTGTCACTCTTCTCTTTTTCGTCCTCAAGTGATCCGGCATGGATACCTGTGAGTCCTGCGAACCAAAGAAGACAAGAGAACGGCAAAGAGATGCACACTCGACCTCTATGCTAGAGGTTAGTCGCCTCTAAGCACTATCAACCCTAACCAAGTATGAGACTGGACCTAGCATGCATGCTATAACTTAGGGCGCCAGCGCTTCATTTATTTATGCTCAGGGTCTGCGCCTGGCATTGTACAAAAGGTGGCTTTCCGGGGGGCTCGGCAAGCTGCGCCTCACGAGTAAAACTTGCGAAGATGCTCAATGTGCCAGGAGTTACTCACCGGAACGGAATCTTCGGTCTCCAGGCGGGCTGCGCCGGTCCTGGTGACTCGTATTACCCGATAAGGGCTGTCCTACTTTGTCGTCAACTTGTTGGAATTCTTGGCCGATTGAACGCGCCGAAGGACAAGCTCGCCTTCCTCAAGGCTTCGGGCATGAACCTTGCGGCTATGGTAGCGGCGCAAGGCCTGCTAGTAGCATGCTGCTTTCACAGCCACCCGAAGACGATCTTCCTCAAGGAGCATTGCGTCATCTTGCCGCAGTTGCTCTTGCTCAAGCTCATCATAAGCGAGCACTCGAGGTGACCCATATATGAGTTTAGTGGGGAGAACTGCTTCTGCCCCATATATCAGGGCAAAAGGTGTCTGGCTAGTGGCTCGATTTGGCGTCGTCCTGATCGACCAAAGAACCATCGGCAACTCATCAATCCAGCGCCTTCCACTCTTGTGCAGCCAGTCAAAGGTCTTGGTCGTTAAGCCTCGTAGTACTTCAGCGTTTGCCCTCTCAGCTTGACCATTGCTTCGTGGGTGAGCAACGGAAGCGAAACAGACTTTGCTACCGAGGTCTTGGATATATTGCATGAAGGTGCGGCTTGTGAACTGTGTGCCGTTGTCGGTGATGACCCTGTTGGGTACACCAAAACGGCACACTAGTCCTTTTAAGAACTTGACGGCTGACTGAGCTGTGACCTTCCTCACTGCCTCCACCTCTGGCCACTTTGTGAACTTGTCGATTGCAACGTACAAGTACTCAAAGCCCCCGACAGCGCGGGGGAAAGGGCCCAGTATATCGAGCCCCCAGACCGAGAAGGGCCAGGAGATAGGAATGGTTTGACGGGCTTTAGCTGGCTGATGAAGCTTCTTTGAATGGAACTGACACGCTTCACACCTGGTGACTAGTGTCGTCGAATCCTGGAGGGCGGTGGGCCAGAAGAAGCCTTGTCGAAATGCCTTGCCGGCAAGGGCCCTTGACCCGATGTGGGATCCACATACGCCTCCGTGTATCTCTGCCTATAGCTCCAGTCCTTCCTCCCGAGGGATACACTTCAATTTCACACCGTTCGGCCTCTTTCTGTACAAGACGTCATAGACGAACTGATACATGGTAGAGCGACGGGCTACTTTTTCCGCTTCTTCCTGCTCTTCAGAAAGTTCCCCTGTTTGGAGGAATCGGACGGTATGTTGTGCCCATGCTGGAGCCTGAGGCTCGACGGCGAGGACTAAAGGCATTTCCTCCGCTATATGGGCGGTTGTCTCGACGGCAAGAGCTTGACGCTCCGCCGGAGCTAGCCGTCCTATGGCAGGCTCAGTGTCCCCGGCAACATCCTTGCCGGCGGTTCCGGGGAGCTCGGCGGGAAAGTACTTGCCGGGTCCTGATTTCCTTCTCTTGTTCTGCTCTGTTGATGGATCAATGGATGGCTGAGTTAGCTGGAGCACAAAGGTACCTGGTTCCACAGGTAGCTTGAGGGCAGCGCGTTTTGACAGGTAATCGGCGATATCGTTCTCCGCTCGGGGAACGTATTCAGCCTGTATACCGTCGAAACGCTCTTCCAGCTTTCTCACTTCATCGACGTAGGCCTTCATCAACGGGTTCTCGTAGTCCTTGTTGACTTGCTTGACGACGAGCGGCGAGTCGCCCCTGACGATGAGCTTCTTGATTCCGAGGTCTGCCGCGATCCTAAGACCGGCAAGCAGCCCTTTGTACTCTGTCGTATTGTTTGTTGACACCTCCCTGGGGAAGTGCATCTGGATCATGTACTTGAGGTGCTCTCCGGTGGGCGTGACAAGCAGTACGCCGGCGCCGGCGCCGTGTAAGGAGAAAGCTCCATCAAAGTACATGATCCAACTGCAACTTGCCTCCTTGCCGGGGAGAGCAGTCTCTTGGGCTTCTTCGTCAGGCGTTGCGGTCCACTATGCAATGAACTCCCCCAGGACTCGGCTCTGAAATGCCGAAGTACTTTCAAATTTGAGGCCAAAGCTGGACAGCTCCAGTGCCCATTCCACAATTCTTCCCGTTGCATCTGGATTGTGCAATATCCGTTGCAGAGGGAGACGAGTGACGACAGTGATCTCGTGTGCCTGGAAGTAGTGATGCAGCTTCGTCGAGGCCATTAGAAGGCCGAAGAGCAGTTTCTGCACATGCCGGAGTACCTTGATCTAGCTCCCTGCAGGAGGGAACTAACAAAGTAGACCGGGTGCTGCATCATTTTCTTCTTCGGCAGCACTTCAATTGGCTGTGTTGTCTCTGCATTGGTGGTGTCGGGCTCTGTCGCTGCCATTACCTCGTCGTCAACCTCTCTCTACGCCACTAGTGCGGCGTTGACCACCTGGTTCCTTGCCACCAGGTATAGTAGCAATGGCTCCTGTGTTCTAGGCGCAACTAGTGTTGGCGCGGAGGAGAGGTACTTCTTCAAATCTTGCAATGCTGCTTCGGCTTCTGGCGTCCACTCCATCGGGCCCGCCTTTTTCAGGATCTTGAAAAAGGGAAGGGCTTGCTCGGCAGACTTGGAAATGAATCTGCCAATGGCGGCGACGCAACCAGCAAGCCGACGCACATCCTTGATTCGCTTGGGTGCTTCAATCTACTCTATAGCTTTGATCTTTTCTGGATTGGCCTCTATCCCATGTTGTGATACAAAGAACCCGAGAAGCTTGCCGGACGGGACGCCAAAGACGCACTTCTCAGGGTTCAGCTTAAGATTGATCTTGTGCAGGTTTCCAAATGTTTCTTGCAAATCCGGTATGAGGGTTGCCCTGTCCTTGGTTTTGACCACTATGTCATCCATATAAGCTTCCATATTTCTATGGAGCTGGGGTTCAAAACCAATCTGGACCGCCCTTGCAAACATCGAACCAACACTCTTCAGCCCGAAAGGCATCCGCATGAAACAATACATACCACATGGGGTGATGAATGTTGTTTTCTCTTCGTCTTCTCTTGTCATGAAGATCTGGTGGTAGCTGGAGTAGGCATCGAGGAATGACAACAGATCACACCCAACTGTGGAGTCAACAATCTAGTCGATGCGCGGCAACGGGAAGGGGTCCTTAGGACAAGCCTTATTGATATTTGTGTAATGAATACACAGCCTCCACTTCCCATTAGCCTTGCGCACTACGACCGGATTGGCCAACCACGTTGGATGGAGCACTCCTCTTACCAAACCCGCTGCTTCCAGTTTCCGGATCTCCTCTGGGATGAACTCTTGTCGTTCCAAAGCTTGCTTTCTGACCTTCTGCTTGACGGGCCGCGCATGAGGACAGACAGCAAGGTGGTGCTCAATCACCTTCCTGGGAACGTCGGGGATGTCGGAAGCTTGCCATGCAAACACATCGACATTTGCCCACAGGAAGGTGACGAGCGCGTCTTCCTATTTGTCGTCGAGGGTGGAGCTTATTGTGAAAGCCCCTCCCATGCCGTCCTCATTGACAGAAACGTTCTTGGTTCCCGGCGGTATGGCCCTGGGCTTCTTGTTTCCGTCGGTGGAGCTCTCTGGCACGTCCTCGACGGGAGCGCTACACTCCGAAGAGGTGCGCTTGCCGGAGTGGGTGTCCGAGGTCTCACCGGTCTTCTTCTTCTTCCCTCCCGGGGTCCCAGCGGCAGGAGCAAGTGCCCTAGTGGCGGCAGCTGCTGCAACTGCTTGCTGGTATAATTGGTCAGCACAAATCAGCGCATCTTTCTTATCGGTGGGATGGTGATGATCATCACAGGTCCTGGCATCTTCAGGGTGTTGTAGGCGTAGTGTGACGCCCCCATGAACTTGGCCAGTACTGGGCGGCCAAGGATCCCGTTGTAGGGCAAGGGGATCTTGGCAACATCAAACACGACCCTCTCCGTCCTGTAGTTCAGATTGCTTCCAAAAGTCACGGGCAGCATGACCTTTCCCTTAGGTTGGTTTCTTCCCAGGTTGACCCCCTAAAACATGCCCGTCTCTTCGAGGTCTCCATCAGGAATCTGCAGTTTCTCAACCACGGCAGGAGAGATCAAGTTCAGACCAGCCCCGCCATCGACTAGCATCTTTGTCACCTTGACGTTGTGTATTGTTGGTGAAACCAACAATGGCAAGAACCCGACCGCAATAGTGTGATCAGGGTGATCCTCAGTGTCAAAAATGATAGGTGTGCTGGACCACTTCAGCGGCCTTTGGGCATCAAACGACGGCTCTACCGCTGTAATCTCTCGTGCCCACTGTTTGAGCTGGCGATGAAAAGTATGCAGCGAGGCGCCGCTGTCGATGCACATTGCCTCTGTAGCTTTATGAAACTCTTGGTCGCCGTATTCGTCGTCCTCTTCGTGATCGTCGTCTTCTGGCTTTTTGTCACGGCCCCGAGCGGGCCTCTCCTGTTGTTTATCCTTGCCGCGACGGCCCGCCTGGCCGTCAAGCTTCTTGTCGGACCCCTCAGCACCGTCTTGGCCCTTCTCCTTGTCCCGCCTCTCGTATTCAGCCCTCTGCTTATCATCGAGGAGCTCAACCAGTTGGCAGTCTTGGAGAGCATGGCCTTTGGTGCGATGGATCTTGCAGTATCGCTTGTCGGAGTTTCCTGGCTTCTCGGAAACCGCCAAGGCCCGGCAGGCGACACATCCGGCAATTTCCTTGCCGGGGTCATCTGCCTTGGTTTTCTTGGTGGAGCTGGCGTCACCAGATCCCTCGACAGCAAGCACGGCTTTACCCTTGCGCTTCCTGTTGCGGGGCCGGCCCTTCTTCGCCGGGGCGGCAGTATATTCATCCAAGGAGTCGGTTTCCATGCCGGCGTCTTCACCGGGGTACTTCCTTCCCTCTTCAGCCCGGGCACATCTGTCAGCAAGAACATAGAGTTCTGCTACATCTTTCACCTTGTTCATTGCCAGCTCTTCGCGCATCTTGCGGTTACGCACGTTCTGATGGAAAGCGCTGATGATGGCGGCAGGGTGAACATCAGGGATATTGTATTGTATCCGGCTGAACCTCTGTGTATACTTGTGGAGACTCTCGCCTCCCTTCTGGGGAATGACGTTCAGGTCGCTTGCTTGGCCATGGGCATGGTGGCCTCCGGTAAAGGCGCCCACAAACTCGTGGCACAAATCCGACCAGGAGGAAATAGAGTCTACCGGCAAGTGCATCAACCATGACATGGCATTGGGTTTAAGAGCCAACGGAAAGTAATTCGCAAGCACCTTATCGTCGCGGGCTCCGGCAGCTTGCATCGCAATGGTGTAGATGCTGAGGAACTCGGACGGGTGGGTCTTGCCGCTGTACTTTTCGCCCACGTCAGGTTTGAAGGTGCGGTGAGTGGGCCACTAGAACCGCCGCAGCTCACGGGTAAAAGCCGGACAACCTACCTCGTAAGGTAGGCCTCCAGGGCTCTCCGGTGCCAGGTGGTTCATAGCAGGCCCTGCTCGCCTGTCTGACTGGTGGCGCGCTCCGCGCCGGCGCTTGATAGTGGTTCGAGCGTCTTCATGTTCTCGTTCCCGAAGGACTTGGCGTTGGTCACAGTGGGTCCATGGGTCGGACGATGCTATGGAGATTTCGTCGCCCGTAACGTCGTGACGGGCTGGCATCCGTGGTTCAACCGGCGGCGTCATCTCACCGGAGTTCAACCGGCGGCGACCACAGAACACGGCGGGGCGTGCCAGATTTGTGCTAGAGGCATCGGGTTAGCGCGCTGAGGGCACCAGGGCATAGCCCTTGCTCGCCTGCATCAAGAGGAGGCGGAGTTGGGCGCGGGGCTCGCCGAAATCAATGCCAGTGACGAGGTTTGCGGCGGCCGTGGTTTGGTCAAGCTCGGAATCAGCGTTGTAGTGCACGGTGGGTCGAGCGGTGGGGTGCTTCGTGCTCATGCAGACATGCTGAGCACGGTGACGCTCTCAGGCTCGAGCTGCAGTGGCTGCAACAACGACGGCGACATGGCCGGCGGCAGGGGAAGCTCGGCCACGGCGGTTACGGATGCTGGAGGTCGCAAACGACAAAGATAACGAGGGGGAAAAGACGGTGATCTCACAACGGTCACGTAGACAAGCTCAGAGGGCTCGGGGACGCTCTGGACGAGGCGAATCGACGGAATCGATCTCCGGGCACCGGAGGTGAAGAGGACGATGCTCCGGTCGACTGGGGCCTCTTCTGGTTGCGTGCGTCAGGTGTGTTGCTCCACGGGGTTGTGGTGGAGCTCGGGGACGCGGAGAGGGAGCGAGGGAGTGGCTGCGGCCATGGTGGAGCTCATCGGTGGCGGCGGCGCGGTTCGGTGAGGTGGGGAACAGCGAGGGGAAGAGAACCAGAGGAGGGGAGAGAGAGCAGCGAGGTGTGGAGAGAGAGGAGAGGATCGAGGGGGCCGCGGGTATCTCCGTGGAGTGGTTAGGGGGCCGGAGAGGCTGCCACCGCGAAGCAGGAGGTGGAGGCCTCCGCGTGCGCGCATGCGACTTCGACTCTGCCTACTGGCAAAGGTTGAAGACAGCACCGGCTGGGCTGACTGGGCCGGTTGTCTACTGGGCTGCCAGGTAAAACCCTCTCTCTCTGCTTTCTGTTTTGTTACTGTTTTCTATTTATGCAAATGGGTTTTAATTTGGTTTTTGAACCAAACTAATTTTTCCGCTTCTGATAATTTTTGCAGGGACTAAATGGATTATTCCAAATCCCCTCAACAATTATCAGAATTATTGGGCATATAGTTAATATATCACAAATATAAGTCCAATGCAAAGAATTATTGGATTAACTCAAATGCCCCAAACAAATATTTCTGAGACTCCAAAAATATTGGTTTGAGTTTTATTTCTTGCTAACATTTTTATAGTTTAACAGGAACATTTTCTTGGGTTCGTTTGAAGCAATTTTTAAGGTTGACCATTTTTAGAAATGATCTATGATGCTTGAGAATTCCCTCAATTCAATTTCACTAGAAATTTAGACAAGATGCATGGATGCCACTCACTGATGCAACTAATTATAAAGGAGAATTCTAGGGCTGTGACACACGCATATAATGCGGATGTGCTCGCGAAAAATGTGTGTTCACACTTGACCCAACGTCTTGGTCCTATTAAGGTGGTGATAGCGTAGCGAACGAGGCAACCGGACTGTAATGCTTTAACACTTTCACTTAGCCATAGGAGTTTGACAGTGGGGCTACTAGATAGCCCCTGGTGGCTCCGCACTCTCCCGATCGCGGGGTGCGTACATGCCTGGCCGGAAAACGGCCCTTCGTTATGGTGGAGGAATTCTAACATTCCGAGAGGTCATCGAGTAGTTGACCAGTCTCACGCTATATCATGACAGTCAGTTTTCGGCTTTCTCTACTGAGGTGCTCGTCCGGATGAACCAAGGCACAATCGCAGTAGTTCTCCTGGTGCTACCTTAGCCGATAAAGCGGAACGTAAGGCACCAAAACACTGGAGCCGGGCAAACCCAACATTTGACCAAAGACAATGATTCAGAGCTGATGCATATAAGGCCAAACTCGCGACGCCGAACACTCCCTAAGGTATTCGGTGGTATAAACCTGGCCTAAATAGTGCCCTTTGTAAGAAGCCCCTTGTGTCCAGGTATGTGCATTATTCTGACGTGGCCACATGCCAAGACGTCAGCATCCTTCTCAACTGTGCTGAGAATTTGGTGGATGTGTATCAACAAGAGATAGTAAAAATGGTTTACACAGGGTCCTAATCTAAAAAGAATCCTTGGATCGGGTCCCTGCTGCACGTCTGCGCCTGTGTCTCCGTTGTGCCATATCCTGAATGGGTGTAGCACGATGATCATCTATAAAAGAGAGGAACTTAGGTGAAAAAGTTGTCATGCAAAAGGATAGTTTTTAAAGAAACCATGTATAATTCAAGATGAGTAAAAGTTGCCACTTGTCTATACGCGTTGAGCCCCTTGTATTTGTAATAGGGGTGCGACCATTGATCCGGTATGAATTACATATAGCTGCGCCGGACTCGTCTAACCGTGTCTGAGGTCTTGATGACCTGATAAATGCTTTAGTTGGTCAGGCCGTTTTTAGTGTGCGGCTGCCAAGGCAGCCGCACTCTCTTCGACGCGCAAAGATCGCTTAATACTTCTGTTCACTGTAATGATGCCACGTGGGCTGGGCATCTTGAGTGTGAGGGAAGCGTAGTGCGGTATTGCATTAAAGCGAATGAATGCTTCGCGTCCGAGTAGTGCTTGATAGCCACTTTGGAACAGAGCTATGTGGATGGGTAAATGTTCGCTATGGAAGTTATCGGGGAAGCCGAATATAACCTTTAGTAGCAGGGAGCCCGTGCAATGAGCCCCTGGGCCTGGCGTTACTCCTTTAAAGGTAGTATTGCTTTTGCAAATTTTTGTTGGGTCTATCCCCATTTCGCGGATTGTATCCTGGTATATCAGGTTTAGACTGCTGCCACCGTCCATCAGGACTCGTGTGAAGTGGTATCCGTCAATTATTGGGTCTAATACCAGGGCAGCCCATCCTACATGCCGGATACTTGCTGAGTAATCATGATGGTCGAAAGTGATCGGTTGAGACGACCAGTGGCAGGACTCTACGGTGATAGGCCCTTGGGCATATTTTTCTGGAAGTGCCGTTTTGTTTCTTCCCTTGATCACGTGTAACACATTTACTGTTTTGACTTCTGGTGGAAATTTCTTTTGTTCCCCACTGTCTTGCTTGAGAGGCTCATCCTCATCTTCGCTTGGTGTATCCTCCCCCTTGTGTACGGCATTGAGCTTGCCGGACTGCTTGAAGACCCAACATTCTCTGTGGGTATGATTAGCGGGTTTACCAGGGGTGCTATGGATCTGACATATTTGGTCCAGAATTTTGTTTAGGCTGGACAGTTCGTCTCTGGCGCCTTTAGAGGGCGGCTTTTGCTGACCTCGCCAAGAGCTTTTGAATCCGGCGTTTACTGTCGCGCTCTTCGTGGTGTCTTCTTTATTCCGGCGTTTGTTATTGCTGTTGTGCCGTGATTTCTCGTTTCCATCTCTAACTTCAGATGTATAGGGGTCGCTGGTGCTGCATCTGGCTAGCCAGCTGTCCTCACCCGCGTAAAAACGGGTCATGAGGCTTGTTAATGCTGCCATTGTTCTTGGCTTTTCTTGGCCGAGGTGTCTGGCAAGCCATTCATCACGGACGCTATGCTGCAAAGCTGCCAAGGCTTCGGCGTCCGCACAGTCGACAATTTGGTTCTTTTTAGTAAGAAACCTATTCCAAAGTTTTCGGGCTGACTCTTCGAGCTGTTGAGTTATATGACTCAAATCGTCCGTGTTCGGAGGTCGGACATAAGTCCCTTGAAAATTTGCCCGAAAAGCGTCTTCAAGCTCTAACCAGCTTCCAATGGAGTTTTCAGGGAGGCTTTTAAGCTAGTGACGAGCTGGCCCTTTGAGCTTGAGGGGTAAGTACTTGATGGCATGGAGATCATCTCCTCGAGCCATATGGATATGGAGGATATAGTCCTCAATCCAGACCCCAGGGTCTGTTGTTCTGTCGTATGCCTCTATGTTTATGGGTTTGAATCCCTCTGGAAATTCATGGTCCAGCACCTCGTCGGTGAAACATAGAGGGTGTGTGGCACCCCTGTATCTGGGTGTACCGCGTTGTTCGGATGTTTGTTGTGTTACATCGTATGCTGGGGCGCGCTTGCGTGGTCCATAGATGGATCTAGTTGCGCCGTCCTTTTGGTGCGAGCCCTCGCGTGGATCGCGTATTTGCTTGTGGGTGGCGTTGTTTGCCACTCTATGTTGGCCGTGAGGTCGTCTATCCGGCCAGGTGGCCGTTTTTATTTTTGGTTGTGGGGGGTCTGAGGCCTCCTCATCGAATTCAGGTAGCAACTTCTGCTTTGGGTAGCTCTTGGTGGGGCGATTGCCGCCATACTTCGCTATTGTGTTGAGTACTTTGCTCCATCTGATTTGGAGTGTGTCATGCGCAGCCTTGAGCCTTTGCTTCTGCTTTTTCAGACTCCTCGCGGTGGCAACAAGCCTTTGACGGGCATTCTGCTGCTCCGGGTGCCTGTCCGGCGTTATGTCGTCCGGACTATTATCTTTGATAGAATTGGTTTGTTCGGTTTGATTCTCAGTATTGCTGTGGTCCGGCAGTGTTTCGCCCTGCTCCAATGCTGGGTCTGTATGATCGTAATTTCTGCCGAGGCGGGGTTTGGGGCGGCGCTTGCGCCGCCGCTTTGACTGCTTCTCGAGGGAACAAGCCTTCGGTGCGTCCTTCCGTTCCTCGTTTTCGTCTCCTTTTGGTGTGTCCACCATGTATATGTCATATGATGAGGTGGTCATCCAGCGCTCTGTGGGCGGTGGTTCCCCTTCGCCTCCCGCATCATCGTCCATACCGTTGATGTCTTCGGAGTCGAAGTCGAGCATATCGGTTGAGTCGTCGACAGTGGCTATTAAGTGGGTGGTGGGTGGGCGTCGAATTTCTTCATCGTCCGCATCCCAATCCTGTTGGCCATAATCCGGCCAGGGCTCTCTTAACAAAAAGAGAGACCTTAGTGAATTCAAAATGTCGCCGGAGGGCGAGTGCTGAACGATATCCACGGCAGTGAATTCCATGGTCGGCGCCCAATCGGATTCGATTGGCAGGGGCGCGGATGGTTCGGAGTCCGGAAAAGAGTCCGGCATCTTGGAGTCACGGGCTGCCCAGAGGGTTAGGCTGGTGTTCGGCTCAATCGCCATTGAGACAGCAGCCCCTGAGGTGGTGTCTAACCACCCGTCCTCGACTGGCGCAGTTGGCTCCGAGCTAAGGGTCGGAGCTGATGCGGGCGCAGCCTCTGGGGTACTGTTCGGCGGCAGATCTAGGTCATACCCATCGCGACAGTGCGGCATGCCCGGCTATGGCTCGAATCCGTCGAAGATCAAGTCTCCGCGGATGTCAGCCGTGTAGTTCGAACTTCCAAATCTGACCTGATGGCCAGGGGCGTAGCTTTCAATCTGCTCCAGATGGCCAAGCGAATTAGCCCGTAGTGCAAAGCTACCGAATACAAAGATCTGTCCGGGGAGAAAAGTCTCACCCTGGACCGCATCGCTATCAATGATAGTAGGAGCCATCAAGACTAAAGGCGACGACACAGAGCAACTCTCAATGAAAGCACCAATGTCGGTGTCAAAACCGGCGGATCTCAGGTAGGGGGTCCCGAACTGTGCGTCTAGGCCGGATGGTAACAGGAGGCAGGGGACATGATGTTTTACCCAGGTTCGGGCCCTCTTGATGGAGGTAAAACCCTACGTCCTGCTTGATTAATATCGATGATATGGGTAGTACAAGAGTAGATTTACAACGAGATCAGAGAGGCTAAACCCTAGAAACTAGCCTATAGTATGATTGTATGTTGTGATTGTTGTCCTACGGACTAAAACCCTACGGTTTATATAGACACCGGAGAGGGTTAGGGTTGCACAAGGTCGGTTAGAAAGGAGGAGATATCCATATCCGTATTGCCTAGCTTGCCTTCCACGCCAAGTAGAGTCCCACCCGGACACGAGACGAAGTCTTCAATCTTGTATCTTCATAGTCTAACAGTCCGGCCAATGGAGATAGTCCGGCTGTCCGGAGACCCCCTAATCCAGGACTCCTCAGAGGGTTCGACCATGGAGGGCCTCTACAGCAAGCTCTTGCTGCCCTACCAATGATGTGTGAGTAGTTTACCACAGACCTACAGGTCCATAGCTAGTAGCCAGATGGCTTCTTCTCTCTCCTTGATCTTCAATAAAATGTTCTCGTCGATGTTCTTGGAGATCTATTCGATGCAATCTTCTTTTGTGGTGTGTTTGTTGAGATTCGATGAATTGTGAGTTTATGATCAGATTATCTATGAATATTATTTGAGTCTTCTCTAAACTCTTTTATGCATTATTAAGATAGATTTGTATTTGTCTCTGTTCTATGGCTTTGGTTTGGCTAACTAGATTGATTTTTCTTGAAATGGGAGAGGTGCTTTGTGATGGGTTCAATCTTGTGGTGTCCTCACCTAGTGATAGAAGGGGTAGCGAGGCACGTATTTGTATTGTTACCATTAAGGATAAAAAGATGTTTTTTGACCATATTGATTGGATCTATCCCTCTACATCATGTCATCTTGCATAAGGTGTTATTCCATTCTTGTTAACATAATACACTAGATGCATGTTGGATAGAGGTCGATGTGTGGAGTAATAGTAGTAGATGAAGAATCGTTTTGGTCTACTTGTCATAGACTTGATGCCTATATTCATGATCATTGGCTTAGATATCATCATGATTATTCGCTTTTCTATCAATTGCTCAACAATAATTAGTTCACCCACGGTATGCTTTCTTTCAAGAGAGAAGCCTCTAGTGAAAACTATGGTCCTAGGGTCTACTTTTACCATATTATTTTCACATCTATAAAACCAAAAACCCAAAAATACCTTGCTGCAATTTATTTATATTTACTTTATTTTGCACTTTTATTTATCTTTTATACCTATCACTATCAGATCTCAACCTTGCAAGTAACCATGAAGGGATTGACAACCCCTTTATCGCGTTGGGTGCAAGTATTTGTTAGTTTGTGCAGGTGCTATCATTGGAGACTTGTGTGTTCCTCCTACTGGATTGATACCTTGGTTCTTAACTGAGGGAAACACTTATATCTACTTTGTTACATCACCCTTTCCTCTTCAAGAGAAAAACCGACACAAGCTCAAGAAGTAGCAGGAAGAATTTCTGGCACCGTTGCCGGGAAGGTTCTACATCAAGCCTACCAAGTACCTATTATAAACTCTCGTCTCTTGCATTAATATTATTTGCCGTTTGCCTCTCGTTTTTCTCTCCCCACTTCTAAATTTTTTTTAGAAAAACACAAAAATATTTGCCTTTTTATTCTCCTTTTTCATTCGTCTTTTTTCATTCATCTTTTTGTTTGCTTCTTGTTTGCTTGTGTGATGGATTGCTTGCTTTGCCATCATGTCTGAATCTGAGAAGCTTGCTAACCAAAATATTAGTGAAAATGGGGAAAAACTTGAATCTTGTGCTCTAAATCATGACCCCCTTGATGTTGAAACTCTTAGACCTATTAAGACAAAGATCTATCATGTGGGTGATGGGAACATTATTCGGAAGAATATTACTCAAGAATTCTTTGATTGCACGGGAGTTATGCCTTTAGAAATGGGATCTATCCTTTATAATACAAGTTGCTATGTGGATTCTATTTCCATGCTTGTGGTTAAATTAGAAAGCGAGATTTTACATACTCATCCGTCTTTAAAAAGATGTTTTACGAACTTTCCAACATACATGATACTGAAGCCAAGAAAATTGCTACTATCACCCTTATGCATGAGTTCGATTACGTAATTTGGGAAGCTAGAGAAATCTTGTCCTATCTTTACCTAATATTAAAAGACAAAAGCTTTCATGGTTCTCTATACGTCAATCCTTTTTATCTGTTGATTTTATTTTAATTATAAATATCGATGGCTGAGATTCCAAAGTATTTAACCTGTTAGGGACACGATGATGGACCAGTCCATACTTCCACCCTACACTAGCACACACGTCACGCACGTCCTCCTGCTATTGGCCAGTTGACTCCAACACAAACTCCACGTCCAAAATACTCGGCGCTCGGCTCAAAAAACAAAAATCATCCCTAATGAGTCCGGAAGCACCACAAACCCCATCCGATTCTGATGAAAACGCAATCCCTCAGCTATAAACTTAGCACCACGAACACCATGACCTCGACGGGTTCTGAACGTCATAGCATCCCGTACATTCGCTAGTGGATACAGGGGTTTCTTGTGGATTTAGCTGAACCGGATTCGCCTGCGGAGGAGTTAGGATTGACCTACATGCCCACCTAGTGCCATTGTCCAGCACGAGCAGGCTAGTTCCCAGCACGCGAGCATGCTTGGCGGCAAGCTTGCCACGCTAGACTGCCAACGGATGCCTTGGCTGTGCACGAAGGAGATGGGACCACTGCAAAAAAAATACACTTCCATGATGATACGTATTTGTCACCGTAGGTCATGTTTTCTGTCATGCATGTACATCCATGACAAATTTATGACAGAATCAAGATAGTCATACCTGTGCTGTCATAGAAGTGTTCGATGACATTACCAAAATTATCATCACGGAAGTGTCCACTTCCATGATGATAGATAGCGCGTCATAAAAGTGCTTTCGTCAAGGGTGACCGAGATGTGGCATCCACCATAATGGAACGCCTTTAAGCTATCGGGTCCGGTTTTGGATCCGATAACCCGTTAAAAGCCCCGACCAATGGGGATTTTCCATGTGTAAAATCATCATTGGCTGGAGGAAACACGTGTCGGCTCACCGTTGGGACAGATGTCATCCACTCATTGGACCCAAAGCGCCTATGATACGTCGACACGTGGCATAGCCCAGCAGAGGCCCATTCCTGTGAAACGGCTGGCCCGTTTGACTTGGTCAAAAGGTGGCGGGCCGGCCCATGGCAAGCCTATTAACGGCTTGTTAGCATATAGCCCATTTACAACCCACTAACCTAGGGCCCGTTTACGGCATGTCCGAATTAGGCCCAGTAGCTTCATATGGGCCGTCCAATATAATTTTGGCCTGTTTTAACTTCCGGCCCATGTATGGCCCATGAAGTCTTTGGGCCCATACAAGGCCCTTAGTAACCCTCGACCCGTTAACGGCCCGTGGTAAAACTGGCCCGTAATGAATGTTGTATCACTTTATACCCATTAATGGCCCATTATTCCGTTGGGCCGTTTCCAGCCCATGTTATCTTTTGGCATTCTCAGGGCCCATTTATTCTTGGGCTCATTTCCAGCATTCGTTTACTTTCGGCCAGTTACTGTCATTTTCTGCTTGTGGGCCAAATACAGCCCATGGTTACAGTCGGGCTGTTTGTGGCACATTAATACGTTGTGCCGTTTTCATAGCTTCATCAAATACGGCCTATTAATGATGACCCGTTATGGTCGTCCCATGAACGGACGATTTCAACTGTAGCCCATTTACGGCCATAATGTTGTCTGTTACTGGCCCATGTTTGGCCAACTGATCATATGACCCGTAATAGGCCCAATGATCATACGGCCCGTAGAAGGCCCATTGTGTCTACGCCCCGTAGAAGGCCCATTGTTTCTACGGCCCTTAGAAGGCCCATTGTTTCTACAGCCCATAGGAGGCCCATGTTATCTATAGTGAATATGTAGCCCATTGTTAATGTGGCCTAGTTTGAAAAAATAGGCTATTACGGCCACTAGCAAACTGTGGAAAAAGAACTGCACCAACTACAAGAAAACAAATAAACAAGACAACGGAAATAAATAAGCAAGCAACTTATGCTAGGCTATCATGGCTATTACACATATTACATCCACTGGGCATCAAAGTTTGCCACAAGTGCAAATATAGGGAACAAAGCAGCATATAAATGCTGCAGCAAAACAAGCCCAGAACTAAAACCACATCAGAAGAGCTCAAGAAACAATATCCTGGGTACCCATAATGCTGGCAAGATGCTTAGCAAGCTTATTAACTTTCTCTTGTTTGGCGCTTAAATCCTCCAACACTTGTTGTTGCACCATAAAGTATGCATCTGAATTCTGCAGGGACTTCCTCAGTCATTCGGCTTCCTGTCACATAACATCTTATCGATGTCTTTCAACTTGAAGTTGAGACTCAAGAAGCCAAACTAATTCAGGCAGCAAGTTCAAAGAGCTGGTGCTAGCAGTAGTAGCCAGTAACTCAAACACTACATCAAGACAGGACTTTGGGGTTGTCTCAGTGTCTTCAATATAGTTTTTATCAGCTTTCTTGGAGAACAACAGGGATGTCTCACTATCTTGAACCTGATCTGCATTACATCCTTCACCATTGCGTACCGGGGTACTCTTCTCCAATATTTTATCCGCGTTCTAAAGGAGAAACAAACAAACACATCATAGGTTGACAATGTAGTATATGAAACTCATTTGGTAAACCAGTTCAGTAGTAAGGTGGACAGGATAACAGCATGAAACAAACATATATCTATGTAGTATGGTCATTGTATGGTCTATATCATTCTAGTTTATGTTCCCAAATCAAGATAGATACAGTTCGAATCATATCTATTTGGGGTAGCAATGCCGAAAACCCATCTTGTGAAATGGTGCTCCCACCGACCCACCCACCCACCGGTGACTCTCCCCGGTAATCTCCTCGTTTTCCTCCAGTAACATCTGGATCTCTTCCGTGCTTTGGATTTGGATTTCTCTCCTCTCTCTTGGGATCCCATCTTCTATGGGTTCTGATGGTGGTGCAACTCTGGATCTGGATTTTTCTCGTGGTGTGGCTTTTGCCGATGAGGTTTTTAGATCTTCTGGTCTTTTGATCCATCCTTTGGAGGGATCTTGTCCTTTTGTCTTGGTGGTCTCTTTTAGTCGGCATGATTTCCGGCTTGATGAAGATTCTATGGCTGCGGCACCGAGGCAACTCTAGGGGGTTCAGCAATTGATCTCATGGTGACATATATCAAGGATAAGGTCTTCTCGTTTGTGGTGTCATGCAAGGAGATTGGTTTTCATATTGTTGATTCACGCTCTTACGCTTGTCCTCGGTTCAAATGTTATTTTCATCTCTGGGGCAATGGTGGGCCGAATTGGTGGCGTGAGTTTTTAATCTGGAAAAAGGAGTGTGATGCAAAGTGGATCCTTGTTAGTCCTTCTAAGCGGCGTGCTACTCTTGGTATGTTGGCTATGCATAAACCTCCTGTCAAGTCTGCGATCGGATCTGCTAATCCTACTCGTAAAAGGCTTTCCTTCGCCGCGTTTCAGAACTATGATGTGTGCAAGGGTTATTGTTATCCGGCTACTCAAAATTGTCTTGAGTTAGCTTCTTTGTCTGGTTATGATCTTCCCCCCAAGGAACATGTTGTCATTCACCCCCCGCCGCCGGTGGAGCTTCAGTGGACGGTTGCCTCGCCGTCGATCACCTTTGGCATGGTCGTTCCTATTCGATCGTTTTCCACGGAACCCCTAGCAACATCTCCCGTGCGTTCTTCGGGCGGGTTTGCTAATGATTCAAATGCCGCCATGTTGGGCTCCTCTGCCATGTTGGGCCCTTCGGACTCGGTTGTTACTGGTCCTTCGCCCACCTGTCTCCCCAGGCCAAGTTTTTCTCCGTCAAGTGGCAGCCCAATTTCTATGGAGCCCAGTTCTCGTCTTGCCCTTTCTCCAGTTGGGCCTGCTAGCCCCACAATGATGGTGATTCCCTCCATGCAAGAGGCTCAGGATGCTTTCGATACCATGGTCAATGACATGGTGGACCAAGTGCTTACGTGTTCTCGTTGCTCCTTGGGGGGCCACCTGTCTGTCAGCTGTCCCTCCACCGTTGGATGTTTGGCCTGTGAGGATCCTGCTCATTCAAGGAAGGACTGTGAGTATATTGCGATAGAAAAAGGTTTATGTTGGAAACAGAAGCGTCCCGCTATCTCGGATAGGCCGGTCTCTCCTTCCTGCGTCGGGAAGCACACGCTGCCGCCACCTCTGCAGGCCTGCCCTATCACATCACCATTAACCAGCCCGCCGTCTTGCGCTCCGCACACCCCAACTAGTTCGCCTCCTCCGACGCCCCCGCATCCTTCCTCGCCACTGCCCATGGCTAACTTCGCCCTGGATCCGCAGCGTTATGTGCCGGTGGGCCATCACATCATTGACGGAGGTGTTCATCGGCTTCCTCGTACTTCCGTCTCGCCACCATCGCCCATTGTTCGTTCACATGAGAGCTTCATGATCGCTGAGGTTATGTCGGCCCCACCTTTGCCTCAGATGGGTCAGGTACGTGAGCAGGTGGTTGAGCTTATCAACCACATGGGTTTTCATGTCCGTTCTGCTCAACCATGGATTTCTGGTGTGGGTCTGTTTGAGGTCAGAGATGCTGGTGAGCGTTTTGCTTTGATTCAACTACCTCCTCAAGATCTTGGTCAGGATAGATTTGTTCGCTTTATGAAGCATGACCATGGTGAGGGTTTTCATGGGGTTCAAGGTTTCCGTGAAGGTTGTTTGATGTTCTTAGGTGTCCCCCTGGACCTGCGTAATACTGATAATCTACGGGCTGCTATTAATACTTTTGGAAAATTCCACCATTGGATTAGTGATGATCCGTATCTTGTCAGATCTATTGTGTTTGCCTCCTTCCCTGAGGATATCCTGGTTCCTAGGGACGTGGTGTTCTCTGATTATGCTGACTGGGGTGGTGCTAAAGTTTCTTGGACAGCATCGTGTCATATTCTAGGAGCCAATTTTGCAGAGCAAATGCCGCAAGATGAAGATCCCATGCCCATTGACGGCAATCCTCACCCCATGCCTGGCAACTTAATCCATGAAGATAATCTGTTTGCTCTTCCGCCATATCCTGCTCTTGGGTGGAACGACGTGCCGCCTCCTCCGCCTCCCATGGATGACAATCAGGGTGGTGGCTGGGGTTGGCAGGCCAATGAGCTGGGTGCCCAGGATGATCCAGTGCAAGTTGAGGTCGTTCCTGATCAGGAGTCTATGGTCATTAACCAGCAGGATTTCTCGGGCTCTGTTAACCAGTCGGCCAGTCAAGTTCAGGTTGATCCTCATCCTCCAGCTGTGGTTGTTGAGGCAAATCAGTTGCCTCCTATTGATATTGGAAATGTTGTTCTGGATGCTCAGCTTGATGTTGCACTAGTGGTGCCAGGTTTCGTTGACGGTGATCTTCAGATTGGTATTCAGCCTGCTATGGAAGTGGAAGAAAATGTCCTTCAGCTTGATGTACAACCTGTGGATCCAGATGCATTGGCTATAGTGCCGTACCAGCCACCTATGTTGCCGCAGCGAGATCTTGTTGTTGGACGAGTACATGTAGTTTATGGCCCAACTCTGCCACCTGAGATGGCCTGGAGATGTACTTTTGATACTCTTTTGGGATGCTGCTCTACTCTTCAGGTCCCAAAGCCGGTTTTTTAGTATTCGTTTGGGCCGCTGGTCCTTTCCAACAGATCGTGGTCTCTGGCTTTTGAGCAGGTCAACTGGGTTTCTGATATTATTGCTGATGATTCGGCCAGCATGGTTGCTCCTTTGTCTGCTTCCCCACCCCCAGGGGACTTGGTCATGCACTGTTCCCTGACAGCCAGCTGGAGTTGGCGCACGACCCAGGCCTGCAGTTTGCTTCTGCCTCTGATCAGCAGTTCTCCTTTTCTGCTCCCTCTCCGAAGAAGAAGAAGGCCTCCAAGCGTGATCGTCCTCCAGTTGTGGATTCTGAGCTGCGCCGCTGCGCCCGTAGCTCTGCAAAAAGGGATGGTTTCAAGCTAGCGCTTGAAGTCTTGCCAATGTCTGAACCTAAGAAGAAGAAGCCCCGTTCCAAGCCTCTGACGGATGATGATCCTGCCCGTCATGCGCCCTCGATGCCACCGCCAACACCGCTTCGCCATATTCAGCAAATTGGAGCGAACCTGGGTATCTCTGCTGAAAAGCTCACTGTGGATGCGCTTATGGCGGATCCTTCTTTTGCTAATGACAAATCCTCCCATGTTTAGTTCGGGCTATGCAACCTGGGTGTGGTCGACCCATAACCTGACTAGTTATCGTAGGTTTTATCTAAATACTTTGTCTCTGGGATTTGTGTGCATTCACTGTTCTTGCGAACTTCTTTTGTTCAGCTTTGCTACATGTCTGAACTGCTCTATGTGCTGCCTACTATGTGGGCATGCTGTTAAACCTGTAAACGCTATGTTCCATGGATATTTCGTCTACTAGAAGTTGGCGTGTTATTTGTTGGAATGTTCGGGGCCTAAATTCTGATGACCGTCAACATGCTGTTCGTAACAAAGTGAGTGAAAGTCAGGCTTCTGTTATCTGTCTCCAGGAAACGAAAATGGAGTGTATTGACTCTAGAACTGTCAGAAAATTTTGCCCTCGTTGTTTTGATTCGTTTGCTTATACTCCTTCTGTTGGGGTTTCGGGTGGCATTGTTGTGTTGTGGAACTCCTCTGTCCTTACAGGGAGATTAATTGAGGTCAAGCAGTTTAGCGTTGTTGTGCAATTTACTTCCAAACATAACAATGAGCAATGGACACTGGTTAATGTTTATGGGCCGTGTCGTGGCCAGGATAGGGATGATTTTGTGGACTGGCTCTATAACCTTTCCATCCCTGACTCTGAAAATTGGCTTGTTTTGGGAGATTTTAATTTTATTCGATCAACTGAGAACAGAAATCTTCCTGGTGGGGATGCTAATGATATCTTCATTTTTAATGAGATTATTGGGCACCTTGGCTTCCTTGAGTTACCTATTAAGGGGAGATCTTTCACCTGGTCAAATATGCAGGATAATCCTCTTCTCGAGCAGCTTGACTGGTTTTTCACTTCCTCAAACTGGATCACTTGCTACCCCTCCACCCAGGTGTTGCCCCTTGCTAGGACTGCTTCGGATCATGTGCCTTGTGTGGTGGCCATTAACACTTCTATCCCTAAGTGTAATATTTTTCGTTTTGAAAATTACTGGGTGGAGCTGCAGGGTTTTATGGACTATGTGTCTGCTTCATGGTCTTCAGTTTCCAGCAAAACCAACATCTCGGCTAAGATTGCTGACAAATTTAAATCCTTGAGGAGGGATCTTAAGAGTTCGCACATGAACGTCTCAAAAATGAAATTATTAATTGCTAAATGTAACAGGGTGGTTCTCATTTTGGATTGCTTGGAGGAGTTGAGGCCGCTTTATAGGCATGAGTTTAACTTTCGTAATCTGGTTAAGCTGCATTTGGAGCATCTTCTGCACCTTCAGTTTCTGTATTGGAAGAAGAGGTGCACTATAAGATCTATTAAAGTGGGTAAGGAGAACACTAAGTTCTTTCATGCTATGGCTTCTAAAAGATATAGGCATAACTCCATTGCTTCTCTGCGGTTGGATGATGGTACAATTGTTTCTGATCATGAGCAAATGGCTGCTACTCTCTGGCAAAATTTCAAAAACAGGATGGGCATTAGTCATGGTATTGAAATGTCTTTTGATCTTACCTTAATCCTACACAGAGTGGAGGGCCTTGATCCCCTCACTAAGATGTTCCCCAAGGAGGAGATGGAAAATACTATTAAGAGCATGCCCATTGATAAGTCTCCTAGGCCAGATGGCTTTAATGGACTCTTTTTTAAAAAGTGTTGGCCCATAATCAGTAAGGATTTCTATGAGTTGGCTTCTGCTTTTCATGAGGGGTCTGTTAATCTGGAGAACATCAACTATTCTTATATCACCCTAGTACCTAAGAAGAGATCTCCTGAATCTGTCAATGATTTTAGGCCTATCTCTCTTACTGGTATGGGGGTTAAATTTCTCTCAAAGATGGCTGCTATCAGGCTGCAGTTGGATATCATAAGATGTTTGCGTAGAAATCAATATGGTTTTATCAAATCCAGAACCATTCAGGACTGTGTTGCTTGGACCTTGGAGTATCTGCACCAATGCCATCAGTCAAAGAGGCCTATTGTCATTCTCAAGCTGGATTTTGAGAAAGCTTTTGATTCTATTGAACATGAGGCCATTTTCCAAATTTTGAGGCACAAGGGTTTTAATGCAAAGTGGATTTCCTAGGTTAAGCAGTTCTTGGCTTCTGGAACCTCTTCTGTATTGATTAATGGAGTACCTGGGAAACAATTTTCTTGCAAAAAGGGGGTTAGGCAGGGTGACCCTCTTTCACCTCTTTTGTTTGCCATTGCTGCCGATCTGTTGCAATCAGTTGTCAATGATATGCATCATAAAGTCTTTTACAGCTTCCTATTCCCTGCCATGATAAGGATTACCCAATTATCTAGTATGCGGATGACACCCTCATTATTATGCCTGCTGAGGAATCTCAATTGCTTTCCTTGAAGAAAATGTTGCTCCTATTCTCAAAGTCCACTGGATTGCATGTTAACTATCATAATTCATCTATACTTCCTATTAATGTGGATCCAATGGAGATTTCTAGACTTGCTGCAGTTTTTGGTTGTGTGGTTGGCACTCTCCCTTTTACTTATCTTGGGCTTCCTGTGGGAATTACCAAACCCAAAATCTTGGACTTAATGCCTCTGGTTGATAATATGGAGAGGAAGCTTTCTGTTAGCTCTTCTTTCCTTGCTCATGGAGGAAGACTGCAGTACCTGATCTCTGCCCTCTCTTCTATACCAATATTTTTTCCTATGTAGCCTGGACTTGCCTCCTGGTATTTTAAAGCAGCTGGAGAGAATTCAGAGGCAGTGTCTTTGGAGAAAGTATGGGCACAATTTTGGTCAGTCACTGGCCGCTTGGGGTTTAGTTTCTAGACCAAAGAACAAAGGTGGCTTGGGTATTTTGAATCTGAAGCTGCAGAATGAGGCTCTACTTCTTAAACATGCTAGCAAATTCTACAATAAAGTTGATTTGCCCTGGGTTCAACTCATCTGGAATACTTACTACCATGGCAGGGTTCCTCATGCTACCATCATTTGTGGCTCCTTCTAGTGGAGAGATATATGCAAGTTAATGGATAAGTTCAGGATGGTCAGCGCAGTGCATGTTAATAGGGGTGACACCGTATTGTTCTGGTCTGATTCTTGGCCCTTGGGGGACACTAGTATCCCTCTTGAGCAATGATTTTCCAGGCTTTTTTCGTTTGCC
The DNA here is from genome assembly GCF_018294505.1 of Triticum aestivum. Classification (NCBI taxonomy): domain Eukaryota; kingdom Viridiplantae; phylum Streptophyta; class Magnoliopsida; order Poales; family Poaceae; genus Triticum; species Triticum aestivum. Next base: position 79,389,515 of record NC_057803.1, on the reverse strand, counting down.
ATTGATCCCCTTATCTCTGCTGCTGAGGTTTTTGAATCGACTGAGCTCACTTCCTTATTTCATTTACCCCTCTCTGAGACAGCTTTTGGAGAGCTGCAGTCTTTGCAAAACCTGCTTATGCTTTCAACCCATAACCCTCAGCTCAATGATATGTGGGTATGGAAAGAGGATGAAAAGGGATATTCTGCCAAGAAATACTACTCCTTCTTGCATAAGCACATTATATCCAACCCAATTCTGTCCTGGGTTTGGGCTAGCTGCTGCACTATGAGAATCAAGTTCTTTGCCTGGATGTTGATTATGGATCGGTTGAACACTCAGGATATGCTGGAGAGAAGGCACTGGAATGTGTCTGACTCAAACCTCTGTGTACTATGCCCCACACACACCAAGGAGGATAGAGATCACCTATTCTTTCAATGTAACTTCAGTTGTAGGGTCTGGAATTATCTTCAAATCAACTGGATGGCTGGAGATGATATGATTGCCATTGCTTATCATGCTAGAAGGGATTTTGCCAAGACCTTCTTCTCTGAAGTGGTTTTCCTGGCATGCTGGAACATCCGGAATGTTAGGAATGATAGGGTTTTCAGGAATATTAGACCCTCTTTTCGGAGATGGAGATCTTCTTTTAGTTTAGACATTTCTCTCTTGGTTCATAGGATTAAGCCTCGGTTTAAAGAGGATCTGCTTAGATGGATTTCCTTTTTGCCACCTTGAGGTTAGATTGTTTTTTTCCTCTTTTTTCTTTTTTGGGTCTATTGGACCTTGTAAGTTGTGTACATATGTAACCTTTTTCTGGGAGGAATAAAATTGCTGTGGGGTCCATACCCTACAGTTTCACGTCAAAAAAAACATATCTATTTAAGATAAAGCAGCATAGACAGAATATAAATGTGGGAAACTACACAACAATAACAACACTTGTAATGTGCATGGCATGAGAACATAACTGTTTATTTAATTGAAACTGAAATCAACATAGAGCAAGTTACAATAGCAAACATGTTAAAGAAACAAGTTTAAACGCACCTGTTGCGCCATTGGAGTTTCAATTGCATCCTTCAAATTGAAATTAGTTGGTATGAGTAAATACAGTGATGCAAGAGCAAAGTAGTATGAACCATAGCTATGGAACCTGACCTCAGAACAATTCTTCTTCTGCTTTAAGCATTGACTTAGGGTTCAGAGTGGTGGTCCTCGTGCTTTGGGCACTGTAGTTGCCTTACTAACTGCTCATGTTTGGGTGCTCTGTGGTGGAGACGGTGCTGTGTCAACGGGAACTGGGTTACTATCTGCTCGGGTTGGGTTAGAAGGGGTGTAGCTAGTTCTTTGTCCAACTGGGTATGGGTACAATTTGCGTGAGTCTGGGTTATGTGTGGTGGGGCTAGTTCTTGGGCAAGTACAACCATGGTTCTATCTCGATCAACAGGTAGCACGATCTTTTCTAAAGATCATGTTTTTACTCCCACATATACTGCCATCACCCCCTCCAATTGAAATGGCTGATAAACAAGAAAAGTAATTGAATGTACAAACATTGTAAGATAGACAGGTGCAATGGATAGTAGGGAAGAAAACAGGGCATGAAATAATTCACATTTATGTTGTCTAACCAAACAGAATAGCAGGACATAATTTCAAATATATGATGGCCAATTAAACAGGATAGCATGACACAATTTCGCATGTATGATGGCTAACTAAACATGATAGAATGACATACTTCAAAATATGATGACTACGTAAATAGGATGACATGATATAACTATATGATGTGTCTATTAAAGTGGTTGGCATGCCATAAATCACAAATATGCCGTCGATGGAAACATGATGGCATGATATAATTCACGGATAGAATGACATAATTCAAAATATGATGACTATGTGAACAGGATGAGATGATATAACTATATTATGTCTTTAGAAAATGGGTTGGCATTCCATAATTCAGATACATGATGTCTATGTAAACATCATGGCATGATATAAATCAAATATATGATTTATATACTAAGGAAGTGAGTAGAGGGCAATCACATATATGATGTGTCAACTAAGGAGATGCCATTCAATATCGTGTGTATGATGTAAAAACTAAGCATTGCAATACAACATATGCATGATATGAGTAATATAACCCTGCCAAGTTTGAGAATACACCTCAGGGGAATAATAGGAACGGGTCATCTGCCTCTGAATCCTCCTCTAAAGAGCTATCTGTAACCAGGAACATATCTGCTTCACCAGGTAGCATTGTCTGCTCTGAAGACCTTGTTTTCACTCTAGATTTCTCCCTCACCATTTCAAATGGCTGATGCATAGGAAGAGCAGTTGAATATACAAACATTATCGACAAAAGCAATGATAAATACAAAAAAGGATGACATGATATAATTCACATATATGATGCTTGGCTAAATAGCATGGCATTGCATAATTCGCATATAATGCCTTGCAAAAAGATAGCATTGCATAATTCACATATATAATGTCTTGCAAAAAAGATGGCATTGCATAATTCAAATATATGGTAATTAGACACTAAACAGGTGGCATTCACAGAAATCATGTCTAAACTAAGCAAATTACATAGCAATGCAAGATACCATACACACGATATGAGCAACATAACCCTGCCAAGTTAGAGCATGCACCTCGGGGGGGGGGGGACAGGACTGGTCATCTATCTCTGAATCCTCCTCTGGGGAGCTATCTGAACCAGCAAGACATGCGCTTCGTCAGATAGCATTGTCTGCTATGAAGACCTTGTTTCCACTCCAGATTTTTCCATGACCGTGTCGAATGGTTGATGCACAGGAAGAGTAATTGAATGTACTAAAATTGTTGACAAATTTAACACGTAATAAAAAATGATGTCATGATATAATTCATATATAAGATGACTGGATAACCAGTGTGGCATTGCAAAATTCACATATATGATGCCTGGCTAAACAAGATGGCATTGCATGATTCACATATACGATAAAGAAACTAAATAGATGGCATTGACACAAAGCATGTCTAAACTAAGCAGATGACATCTTTGATGTATACAGTAAGGAATGCAAGGCACCATATGCATGATATTACCAACCTCAGCATGCCAAGTTAGATCAAAGACCTCATGGGGTAAATAGGAGTGGTCTTCTGCTTCTGAATCCCTTTCAGAACAGTTATCTTCCTCTTGGTGGAGGGGGCTGCCTTTGCGCCCACCATGGAGCGACATCTGCATGAAATTTTATTGCCCCACAAAGCTCGTCTCGTTTGCTCTACATATCCAGTTCCATCGTGTACAATAACTGACATGCATAGGAATAAAACATAGTGAGATTATGTAAGGAGTGCATGCACAAATCCAGAGTGAAGGTAGAAAACTGTGGATAGACCCAAAACCAATGATAGCAGGCAGATAATAGCTTTAGTTAAAAAATACAGATAATGGCCCCTTTAATGTTTGTTTGCACCCAACATGAAACTCACAGTAGACACCCGAGATTAACCAGATAGTAGACAGATAGTAGTGATTGCTGCCCCAATATGTACCCCACAACCATTCACTACAAGAAATATGTCAACTTGTGACCACCACTATTGGTCATTGAATGGTCACAAATTTCCATTTGTGACCTTTTTGTGACCAAAAACATAAGGTCAAAAGCTGGCCATCATAAACTGACTATAGTGACCTTTCTTCTGGAATGGTCGAAGACGTTTACGACCAAAATATGCCTACTGTTCTGTTTTGGTCACTAGCAGCCTCCCCAGGCCACGTAGGCATCAAGTGTGGCAAGCTGATGTGGCACAAGATTCAGCCCGATCCATTTCGGTGCTTTAGACGGGCCGAGCCCATTAATTCAGCCTTTTTAATATTTTTTCCTATCAATTTTTCTTTGATTTCATGGGCCTAGCCCAACATTATAGCCTTTTTATTTTCTGGGCCATGGCCTTTTTGGCTCAACAATTCCAGATTTTTTTATAATTACATTTTTCTTTTCTTGTTTTAAGATGGGTCAATTGAGATGGGTCCCAATTGTAAGTTCTGGTAATTGGTCCCAGTTGTCAGGTTCTAGTAAGTGGGTCCCAATTGTCAAGGTCATATTCTTCAGATTTCAATTTCATAGTAAACAATAGCCAGTATTTAAATTGGCACACACAAAAAAATACAAGTAGTACTTAAAATAACAGCAGCCAAAATCGGTATGGAGCTGCTACTCTAGAAATAACACATAATACATCTTCAATCACTATTTTACAAGCTCTATCTATAACAACAACAGAATCAGTATGGAGCTCTATGTGTAACAGATACAGAATTTACAAGCTCTATGTGTCTTCAATCTTCTTCAACATGGAGCTCCTTCGGCACAAACTGGGCACCTGCAACATCACAGGAAGGCAATTTTAGTGCTCCATCAAAGAACCAAGTAAATTGCCCTCAATCATACAAAGTAATACTGTTGAAGAATAGGTTCAAATGAGAAGGCAGCATGAAACTAGTGATACAACATGCAGAAACACTACAATGTAATACTGTTGTAAGTTCATATCAGCACAAAATTAGCACTATTATATAGAGCAAATTATATGCCCCCTTTTAATAAAACTGTAGTGTATGCTAGTGACAAAACAAGGGATAGGACTAATATGATGTGCCAGATTGCCAGCAACAGTGCATGCATCTTCATATTTCAAAACGACCAATAGACTAGTTAGCTGGCAAAATACTAAAGAAGGCATAGACAGAAACGAAGGTAACAAGCATCACATCAAAAAATAGTAAGCACTGAACCTACATCATATCTACAGTAACATCACCAATCAGGTTGCATGTGTATGCAAGAAATCAAGAATCGAAAGGACTTCAACTTGTTTCAAATATCTTGCCTCTATTGCTCCCAGTTAGGTAAAGAAATGGTCAAGCAGTGAGCGCTTCGCCTCATGGACTTAGCAGTGCACAATAGATTACGTGATGGAGCTTAAATAGAATTCATGGAAAAGAACAATAAAGAGCTATACAGTTAAGTAAGAATCCTTGGCTATACAAATAAATGGAGAGAACAATAAAGAGCTATATAGTCTAGAATTTCGGTTGAGAAACAGTAACTTGATGTAAAGTCGCTGGAAAACAGAAAACACCTAACAAGCTTGTGAAGCTTACCATGATTTCAAAAGCAGGGGTTATCTAATCTTTAATACCATCCTCCCAAAATTTGGCTAGATGATTCTGCAACTGTAGTTGTACCCAGCTGCTCAAAATATAAACATATAGATGAGTGCTTCTCACATGTCACCAGAGGTAAATAGCAATACACATAAATGAATGAACAGGGGCATATTCTACAGCAAGATGAACCAACAGAGATATATCTTGTAGCCTACAACAATCAAGTTAGAAATCGCATCCATTTTGTAATTAAACAACACCTAAATATATACATGCACTACTTTAGGAAATTTATGACTAGGAGATGTATTAATAGAAGATTACGAACTAATGTACTTGTGCTTGATCTAGTTGAATAAATGCAGATTAAGTTCTTGGTACAGCCAGCTCCAACTTATGCTACTAGCTATTGACAGAAAAACACACAGAGAGAGAAGGGGGGAGATCCAGCGACAATATGACTACAGCAGGCGACCCCGAGGGAAGATCAGTCACTCGACGCGGCATCAGCTTCAGGCACCTTCTTCTTGAAGATTTCTTCTTTGCCCCTGAAGAAGCATCCGCCAGCAGGCTTAGCGTGCCTACAATCTGCATCATCATGCATGCACAAGTGTGTTAGTTTCAACATAGTAGACTAGATTTATAAGGAAGAAAGGAACACTCCATCCATCCATCTGATGCAAATATTTGCACTAAAACTATGATGAACCTGCACCCAGAATTATATCTCTAGGAGAGAGGGCCCCGCTTGTACAACAACAATACCAACTAACAAGAGCTAATTAATAATCCTACTATATACTAGCATAAAAACCGAACAAGTACTTCCACTTCAATCAAGTGTGGACAAGTAACTGTTTAAGCAGGGACAGTTTCACATCCCAATATTGATGTTGCTAAGAAGCCAAATATATAAATACGGAGCTGAAAGTGGTAACATGTACATATACCTTCAGTACAACCTCCTCAAAGCACTACTCCACATTCACATTGGTCTTCATGATGCATTCCAGATAGACATAAAGTCAATGCCTTCCTTCTTGATGACCACCCCCTCGCTCTCCTGCCAAACCCAACATCTAAATTCAGCTCTTAAACACAAACATGAATAAATCGACACGAGAAACCTACTATGCAACATGCCTCAACACAATACAAACAATAAAGTAGTACTTGTGTCAAGCCGGTCTACTTAATCATGTATAACTGAAAACACAAGCATGTAAGCTGATGTGTAGTTCACATATACTAGGAAATTATATATGTACACTTGTTCAGTGCATATATATGTACTGTAAGGCTTCCCTGAAGTGACATTAATGAGGACCAAACATATACAGGCCCTTGGAAATAGAAGTTACATTTAGTTCACCATTGCATTAAAACCTACATGCTGTAGTGAAAAATAACAAGAAAAGGTTTTCTAGTTATTAACAGGGCAAAAACTGATAAGTAGCACAGTTTTCAATTTTAAGAAGCATAAATGCAAGCCAGTCCTAGATACTGTTCTTGGATGTTATCAGGACTCAAGCTGTAGAGTAAAAAAAATGCAAAGGCAGATTAACAAACGCTTGCATTTGTATTATCTTAGGTCAATCACAGATTTTCGGATGGAAAGAGCGTGTTGCTTGCCTTCTTGCGCACGAGGGTGGTGCAGACATTCTCAACCTCCTGGAGCGCCCGGTGCATCGACAGGCCGACATCCTGCAGCAGAACCAGCCCCTCGTACATGGCAATCGGCGAATCAAAGCTGTCAGCGTAACATAAGTTATTAGGCTCCAATACACAGGCTCACAATTTGACATTCACACCACATCACTACGGATCTATCAGTTTAGCAATTGACATTTTTTCGAACAAGGATAAAATAACCCCTTTACTTTACTTGGAACTGAAAACTATGACACGAGCAGGAGTAGTCCCACTAACATCACTCTGCATATAGTACGGTAATTATAACACCAATTCTCATGCAAGTCAAGAACCGGGCTACTTCATATATCTCACGAATAGAGAACTATGACATGGGCAATAGTAGTACCACTCACGCCACTACTGTATATTACCACCAACTTTCATGTCCGTGCAAGAATAGTTAACATCCAGTCACTAACTACCGAAACCAGTGCGTCTGAACCTGAAGGAGTGCATGAGAATTGGGTCAAGTTGGAGCGTGATAGAGTTGTACTCGTCTTGGAGCGTGATTGACCCGCTTCCAGTGCGTCTGAACAAGACTAGAGAAGTATATACCTCTCAGCTCACGTCTAAACGAGACTAGAGAAGTATGAAAGGGCACATTCTATAATAAGTTGATAACAGTCACAGCAGCATCAGGAAATTTTTCAGCGAGAACAGTATGAAAGGGCACATTCTATTCGAACCAAGACGAGCGAGAACAACGAGGACGATCTTTGCACCGCAAATCGAATACAGCAGGACAGCGTGAACAATCGAGTCAGATCTTGTAGCGGGACCAGAGCAGTGAGCAGAAGTAGCAGGGCTGGGAGGACGCATACCAGCCATGGAGGCGCTTGTGGAGGTTGATGGTGTACTCCCTCGTGACAACCTCCTCCTTCCTCGGTGCTCCGCCCTTCTTCTCCTGGAGACGGGAACGGCCTCTCTGTCTTGCCCCCCGTGGTGGCGGTGGCGGCCGCAGACGCATGGTGGTGGTGGATGAGATAGAGGAGACCGAGGACGTGTCGTCGCCGTCCTCCGGCGGGACAGGGAGGCAAAGGCGCTCGGGAATGGAGCTGGTCGTGAGGAGGAGATCGAGGCTTGGGACTCCGGGAGCTGGACGCGGGCGCGTGCGGCTGAAGAAGAAGGGAGGGGTTGGATCGGAGGGCGCCACCGCGGATCGGGATCTGGATGTAGGATGGAGAGCTGGAGGTTGGGATCTGGATTGGGTGCGAGAGAGAGTGAAACAGCCGGTGTGGAAGGACGGTGGGAGACGATGGGAGAGCGATGCGGTGGGAGCCGCCATCTTCAATCTGGATCGAGGAGAGGAAGAGAGAGAGGTTGCTGTGGCGGTGGCGGATCTGGCCGTGGACTGGCCTCGTCGGCTCGATCTAGTGCCATGGGAGAGAGGGAGAGGTGCGGTACAGAGTGCTGGCCGGGGAAGGATCGACGGCGGTGGGGGTGAGAGGAGGACGGCAGTATTCCCGCTTGAGGTGGCGGCGGCAAGGGAGGAATGCAGCGCTAGGGTTCGCGCGAGAGAGAGGAGGTCACGAGGGGTGGGGTTGGGTGGGGTTCGAGAGAGGGGGGGTTTGCTGCCGTGGGTTGGATGGATGGACGGATGGACGGTCAGATGGATGCCATGTCACCGATCCAAGCCACAAGTAATTCCACCTATCATAATTAAGTTTTTGTAGGGTTTTTTTCCTTTTTTTTTGCTTCTAGGGCAAATGTCCAATGTTATGTCAAAATTCATGGCAAAGTTTGTCCAAATGATCTCATATTTTGCATAAGTGTGCATATTGGAATGACAAACAATGTTGCTAAAGGGAATTTTCATTTTCTTTGCACAAAAATTTTATTTTCCATTTTTCGAGTGCCCAAAAAGAGGTTTTTTTGTTAAGGACCTACCATTTATTTGTTGCAAAATTGTACCAAATCAATTTTCTAAAATACTAGGCCATATTTAATGCACAATTGACCAAATGGTTGGTTGTAAAAAGTTTTGATCCACCTCTCGTGAAAAAGACAAATTTCCGCCGATTCAGTAGGAAGCGGGTCAAATTTGAATTGTAGCTGCCTTGTAGTTTGCTCTTTATTTTTTCCAAAAATCATTTCTAGGTACATAAGTATCTATTTAATCAGAGAAACACCAAAAAAATTCCAAGATTCAACCACTAGCTAGGAACGGTCATTCCCGCCGTTTTGACCGCATTTTGAAACGGGCATAAAAAATTCAAAAAAAATTCAAAAAATTGGGAAACCTTCGCATTGTGTCATTATATGTGGCCAAGTTCACACGAAAGATAATAAACTTGTAATACGCCAATTATTTTAAAAAAGTGTTCTCAGAAACGAGCTATCACGCGTAAAGATTCTTGGCTTTCAAGCCAAATGATCAATCTGATGGCCACATTCATGGCATAGTTTGTTCAAATGATCTCATATTGTGCACAAGGGTGCATATTGGAATTCCAAACAATGTTTCCTCAGGAACTTTTTTTTTTCTTTGCACGGAAAATCTATTTTCCATTTTCCGAGTGCCTGAATTGAGTTTTTTTTGCTGAAGGACCTACCATATATTTGTTGCAAAATTGGACCAAATCAGTCTAAAATACCAGGCCATATTTGATTCACAATTAACCAAATGGTTGGTTGTCAAAAGCCTTGATCCACCTCTGGTGAAAAAGACAAATTCCCGCCGATTCAGCAGGAAGCGGGTCAAATTTGAACTGCAGCTGCCTCATAGTTTGCTCTTTATTTTTTCAAAAAATCATTTCTAGATACATAAGTATCTATTTAATCAGAGAAACATCAAAAGTTTTCCAAGATTCAACCACTAGCTAGGAACGGTCAAACCCGCCGTTTTCATCGTATTTCGAAACGGGCATAAAAAATTCAAAAAAAAATCAAAAAATTAGGAAACCTTTGCATTATGTCATTATATGTGACCAAGTTTCCAGGAAAAATAACAAACTTGTAATACGGCAATTATTTTAAAAAAGTGTTCTCAGAAATGAGCTATCATGCGTGAAGATTCATGGCTTTCAAGCCAAATGATCAATCTTATGGCCACATTCATGGCATAGTTTGTTCAAATGATCTAATATTGTGCAAATGGGTCCATCTTGGAATTCCAAACAATGTTGCCTAAGGGATTTTTCATTTTCTTTGCATGGAAAATTCATTTTCCATTTTTTGAATGCTCAAAATTAGTTTTTTTTGTGAAGGAGCTACCATATATTTGTTGCAAAATTGGACCAAATCATTTTTATAAAATATTAGTCCATATTTAATGCATAATTGACAAAATTGTTTGGTGTCAAAAGTTTTGATCCACCACTTGTGAAAAAGACAAATTTCTGCCGATTCAGCAGGAAGTGGGTCAATTTTGAACTGCATCTACCTTATTGTTTGCTCTTTATTTTTTCCAAAAATCATTTCTAGTTAGATAAGTATCTATTTAATCATAAATACATGGTTTGGTTGTGATACGTCGAGGTTTCGATGTGGCCCAGGGCCCCAACTCCAAAGCGCGTAAACTCGCATGCCCGCCGCGTGGTCACCGCATGACCTTGGCATTGACATGCTTTCTGGGAGGTATAGGCATGTCTAGTGGGTTGGGCACCCCCCAGGTAGGTGCTAGGAAGAAAATTACAACAGAAGAATCTCACGAGGGGACTGACCTATGCTCAAAGATGAATTAGCAGCCAAGTGTTTGATTAGCGGTACGGGAAATGCACATGGCCAATGGGCGTGAGTTTTGGCTGAGGATGATCATCTACTAAGGATAATGTCTTCAAAAAAATTTAGCTCAAAAGAAGGATCCTAGGTGGTACTTGCTTTGCAAAGTACTACGCTGGACAAAAATATGAATGTTGAAGCTGGGCTCAAAATAATGAATGGATTGAGCTGAAATTTGGTGGAGGATGGTTATTTGGGCATACGAAAGCATTGTAGAAAATTGATACCATTTGGACATGCCAAAGTAGTACTTCCTTCACAATGCTCTTCTATGGACAGAAACTTGAGAAAACTAGTGAGAGAGATTGGATGAATTAAATGAGCTAAAAATTGGTGTAGGTAAGTTACATAGGTATGGTCATGCACTGGTAAATTTTCAGATCATTTGGGTAATCCTAGCTAGTACTTACTTCACAAAGCTTCTCTCGAGGTAGAAACTTTGGAAATTTCTTGAGAAAGATTTACTAGGAAAATTGATCTGAATATTATCATGTGGCAATGATATGGGTATGGAAGAGTGCCCGAAAAGTTTGAGGGTAATACGAGGGGTCTATATAACACTTGCTTTGCAACGTGCCAATTTGGCCATAACATATAAATTGAACCTGGCTCACATAGATGATTTGACTGAGCTGCAATTTGGAGGAGGGTGATAATTTGGGCATATGAAGGAACTGTATAAATTTCATGTCATTTCGATATATAAAAAGGTACTTCCTTCACAATGCTTCTATGTGGACAAAAACTTTGGAGATTTGCCGAGGAAGATTTGCTAGGCAAATGGAGCTGAATTTTGTCATGCGGTAATGATTTGGATAGGAAAGAGTACCCAACAATTCCGATGGCAATCAAGAATATATAAATAGCAGTTCCTTCATAAAGTGCTGTTGTGAACAGAATAGGAAAATGAATATCGTTGAATTAGTTTTGAACTAGGCAAGGAAGGATTTTTACATATTTGATGAAGATATGACCCAAAGAATTTATGAGATTTTTTTGGGAATTTTGGGAAAGACAGAAATATAGGTTGCTTCACAACCTAGGGCAAAAACTGCCACATGGACATGACACATAGGCAAAACTGATGAGGTGGCGCCTAGTCATAGCAACCCACAACAATTTACAAGGTTATGACCGTCTATATTGGTCATGATCAGCTAGAAATAAGGCAGCAGACCAGTGCTATCTTCTTTATAACCATTTCGTGTAAGGAAATTACGACCTTTCTGACCAAAATGGTCGTTATAGTTTAGGTTTTGGAGCCCCCCGAGCAACTTTTGACCAAATGGTCTGAAATGGTCATAGATCTATGACCAATTCTTCCAGGGTCACTAACAGAAGGTCACAAGTTGACATATTTCTTGTAGTGATTTAAAAACTCAAGTTTCAGCATAAGTTTAGACCTGAGTCAGAGTCTAATAGGTGAACACGACGATAAAGTAGCATGTCATCATATTAAGCGATATATAACGTAAGCAGACACGGAAGAGTGCGACCTCTCTTGCGGACCCCTGTAGTTCTCAAGGTCATCTGCTCAGTTGATGATGGTAATGCAGTTGTCGTGGTTGCCGACGGCGGGGAACAAGATCTGAGGCAGCAAAAGACAGTCTAGAGAGCGGATCCCTGCTGTGGTGAACCCTTCCGTTGTTGGAGCAGCTGAGCTGGGGTGGAACACAGCACTGCAGGAGTAGGACAAACCACACAAGGTTTTCTTTGACACATATCTATAACATATGTAATTGTGTAAGGGCTTGTTTGAATTTGACGATTCTAACAATGCAGGGATAAGAAATAGGCAGGAATAGGATAGGAATGCACGTGCAAAACAGAGAATTTCAAAACACAAGATTTCTGCCAATCTGGGTGTTTGGTTCAGAAGAATTGGAAGATCACAGGATGCAAAGAAGCATGGTGAGATTAAGTCAAACCACAAGAAGTGTACAACCTCTTTGCCGAAGCCATGTTGATCTCAGCGTGATTCGGTTGGCCAGTGAGGATGCTCCGGCTGACTTGGCTGTCGGAGGAGGGGAAGAAGATTTTAGGCGTCTGGAGATAGAGCCCGAGCTATTGCTCCACTATGATGGAGGGTTTCGTCGTTGGAGCAGCTCCGGTGAGTTGTACGACGCCGAGGCTGAAGCAGAACAAGAGAGACAATGTTAACATGAGTGGAATTCTAATAGCATCTCCAATAGATGACGTAAAATACATAACCAAAAACTGCTAGATATATACATCAGCTGCTCATCTCTGAACTGAACTGTCGAAACAGAATTTAACTGTCGAAACTGAACGCACTAGAGGTGAGGCTACAAGTCAGTCGACTGACTTCATCTCTAGTCAGTCGATTTTGCAGCCATTGGATACGAAATCAAGGTCATGCAGTTCATCTTCAACCTCCACCCCCCTAAGCCGCCAGCCACCACTGGCCAAACAGCCGGCCCCCGCCGCCGGCGGCCGGCAGTGCACCGGCCCGGCCGGCCCAAAAATACTCCCCACCGTCGATCCGCCGCTGCCCCGGCCATCCCTCAAGGGCCCCCCGTGCCGAGCTTTTTCTCTGGCGATCCCCACGCCACCGCCCCACCACCGCCAGCGACCCCCACCCCCACTCTGAACCCTAAGATAGATAGTGGGGTACCTCTCCGGCGAGCCCCCCTCCCCGCTGCGGCTGGTTCTTCCTTAACGCCGGCGAGCCCCCCCTGAAAATCTACTGACCCAAAAGTCAATTCAGTCGACTGAAGTGTAGCTAAATCGGAGCAGCATCGCAAGCAAGAGCAAGAGTGAGAGAGCAGCGCGAACAACAACAAGAGCAAGAGCAGACCAGGCAGGAGACCGAGAAGAAGAGCAGAGCAGCAACGCGAGCAAGAGCAAAAGCAACAGCAGCTCCTACTGATGTGGACGTCGCCGCCGAGGGAGCGATGCTGTGGAGGAAGTGGCCAGCGACGCCGCCGTGGATGGAGCCACGCCGTGTCGGCTCGTGACCGAGCACCGACAACACTGTGAGATCGAATCAAGAAGAAAATGCGGTGATTAGTGTACAACCTCTTTGGTAGCACCGATTAGGCCGCAGCTTCATCCGAGGAAACAGTGATGATGATGCTCTTCCCGCGGTGCAGGTGAAGACAGCGGTGTGGGAATGGAGGTGGAGTGAAAGAGGAGGGGAACATCGGGGCAACTCCTTGGAGGTGGAGGACGGGGTGGCTGAACCGGCGGGACGACCAGATCGATGACGTATCCTCATACGGTAAGGTGGATGAGGGACGTCGAGGTGTTGTTGTGGACGATGTCGCCGGGGAAGAGGCTTCAAATGGGTGGCGGACGGAGGAGGGTGTGGGGCTTCACAGGTTTTGTCGGCCTCGGTGTAGGAATGGGTGGGCGGATGGGATTGGAGTGGGGGAACCATGGCTTAGGGACGTGCTTGTCCGAAATGTGGGGTAAGTTATGAAAGTGCCCCCACCGATTTGAGGTTGTTCTTTCGGTTCAGGGGTATCAGAGGCATTTTGCATGTCGGGATTTCATAGGAGGTGGGAGTTTTCGCGCGCGTTGTAATTTTGGAATAGCAAGGCGCGGGTTGAGATGGAGGGAGTTGTCGGAGCACAACGAGAGACAAAGATATATCTTAAATATTTCAGGCTAACAAGGCGCGGGTTGAAATTTCTGGACAAGCCTAACGTGTACTGTACCAAATCAATTCGCACTACAAATGTTATTCAAAACTTTGAATTCATGTTATGTTCAATTAAAATATTTCGTTACGTGTATAATGCATGCAACCTAGTACTCAAATGAACGTTTTAGTGCATTCCAAACGTATGTACTACCGCTTCAATATGAACTAAATTTGAATTCATTTCTCTATTTGAATAAGATCTACAATAATGATTGTTGTGAAGTCAAAGCATTTGAATTCATCAAAGCATTCGTCATTATTGTCAAGTTAAACCATCGTTTGTGTATTATCTTCACATCACACCACATGATTAGTCTTGAGTTACATATGAACTATGTGTACTATATGAACTCGAACTCGATTTTTTGAATCCACTTTATGTTGATTTCAAATCATAGTACATTTCATGCTCTAGCTAGATTTTCACAAACTAAACCATGTCTCATATGTATAATGTGTTTATCACATTATGTATGGTGCCTCACCCCCTACACCTACAAGTATTTAGATGTGAGTTGCAAACACCACACATTACCATAAATTCAAATAAAATGTGAGAATGTTCGATATATAGTATTGTTTAGATTGTTTGATATTTAGTTGTAAGCTGCAAACGCCACACATTATCACAAATTCAAATAAAATGTGAGATTATTCGATGTATAGTATGGTTTAGATTGTACGACATTTAGCTATGTGTTGCAAACGCCATGCATCATCACATTATGGTATAACATGTGCAAAACCACAACACGCGTATCACCGCTATATTCATGCATGCATATGTTTAAAACACTATGATCTCCTATTCAAATATATGAATCCACTTTCATATCAAATTATGATCTTTGTTAGTCTCTTACACCCACACAATCCTCTAACCTTTGTAGTTACCACTAACTTTCTCTCGTGCATGCACACTCCCTCCTCGCCCTCCCCCTCCCTCAGCATTCTATCCATCGCGCATATTCATTTTTTTCTTTAGGTTATTCTCCCATAGTCTCCACAACTCCTTTCGGACACACACCGATCGATAAACCTCTCCAGCGATGTCTGCCTACAACATACACACGCACCTTCAATCTCCTCCTTTGTGTGTCCTTTCCTCGTGTCTCTCATACGGTCCCACACACATGTAAACTCTCGCCCCTCTTTTCATCGATCTCACAACCGCACACTCCTCCCCATATCTAGCTAGTAGCTGGGCATCTCGCACCACCTCCTAGCTCCATTCTCTTCGTCTATCCGTCTCGCCGGGCCTTATTTGCCTCTAACAAATGGAAGTACACTGACCGATCTCCCGCTATACATATAGCTAGCTAGGTACTCATAACTCGTTTTCCCCCAAGCTTAGAACGATCTACCTCATTAGTTATGACTCTCGCTTCCTCTGACAAACAACAATTTATCTACCAATCTAGTTAGGTTTGCTTACCAAACACATGGTTCCCCTTCATCATCCATGGATGTGTCCCGATAGATCTATCATGCACAGGCACACACAGAAACACATCCCCACTCTTATTCATAATATTGTAGTTCCACTCTCAGTTTGTCTAGTAGGCCTCTCCCACCATCTTCGAGAAGCAACTCCATCACCCATCCAGCACTCTACCCCTCTACCTCCCTCTCTCTCCCCTCTCTCTCTCTCTCTGTCCCATCCTATTTCTCGTCCTTTAGTTATTTATGGATGTCGACCGATCTCCCTCAAGACATAGTTGGGTCTCTCCTTCTCAACACATATACGAGTCGCTCTACCTCTATAGTTAGGCATCTGCCTACCCCTCCCCCACCCCCTCCCACACAAACACACACCGATACATAGAGCGCTCTAGTCATGTCTCCCTGCCACACACAAATTTGACCTGTGCCCTCTGACGTTCCGGTAGCTAGGCCAGTCGCTCTATATCTTTGACTTGCACACACACAATTTCGATGGCTCTCTTCATCGATCTCGCACCCACCCACTTGATCCTCTCTTCGACTCTATCAATATGCATTACCCCTCCCTCTCTTATCGTGGATCGCCCGACCCTCTATATATGATATGGATAGGCCTCCATTTCACACACATTGCATGCAAAATTTTGTTTGAGATGTCATCGACACATATTCCCACAAATACATTCACAAAATCAACCTCTGCCGAAAACAAAAAACAGTCACGAATGCACAAGCCATTTGTATAGGTTTGTATCTCTCACACACACCCACGTAGGTGGGGGACGTGCACAAAGAGAAGAGGTGCACGCACGGCGCACGTACTCCCGTCTCTTTCCCAACCACACACGCGCGGGTACACGGTGGAGCTCATTTTATGTATGAAAAGGCAGCCGACGTGGTAATTTGACATGTGTACTGGTTGTCCGCTAGATGGAGGGAGGATCGTCTACGACAGGTGAACAAACAAATTGTGACTTGACGCGTTATGTTGAAAAAGAGGCAAACCATGTCGGGCCTACCTTAGAGGCAAGGCTCTATACACTGGAGTACTTTAGATGTGTCCCGTCAACTGGAGGAACGAGGAGAAGCTTGCTTGTATGCCGTCTCCCCCGCCCACGGGCGCGGTGGCTCGCAGGGGGAGGTGAAGCTTGCTTACTACGCCGTACGTCCGCTCCATCGCCCACGCGCGCGGTGGATCGCAGGTCGAGGAGAAATTTTTACTAGTACTCCCTACGTTTACTCCTCGTCCCTACCATGGTTAGAGAGATTATCATATTGTTGGGAATATATGTCCTTTAGTAGATTTCAATATGAACTACTAGTACATACTCCAAACACTGATGTATATAGACGTATTTTAGAGTGTAGATTCACTCATTTTGCTCCGTATGTAGTCCATATAGAAACAGACGTAACAGTACGCACTCTCACTCGCCCCTCGACCCTCGCCACATGGTGGACGTGCAGCAATTCATTCGGTCTCATATAGCCAGAATGATATATACTACTGTACCATTATTGCTCGACTTCCCGAAGAGGCGAAGACCCAATCGCAAGGTTAATAGTTTGGAGATGCCAAGCGCAAGGTTTATAGGAGAACGAGTAGCAGGTGCCGCGTCATTTATAGATAAAGTTGTAGTGTGTGGTGGGCCATGTAATCCTTGAGCCTGCGTGTTTTCACTGCTCCTGCACCCCTCCACCGTAAGAATGGAGAAAATTGTAATCTAGTAGTACCTCCTTTCGCCAAAAGTGTGGGACATCCAGCAGTCCTACCACCTCAGTAATAATGACCAATGAGCCGTCAAATCACATAGACCCAGCAGTAAGTTGGACGGACGAAGCAACCATCACTCTTGAATCCGCTTCTCCCTTCAACGCAGGCGCCAGTGAGAGGTCGCGTCCGCTCTGCCAGGGCATGAATGCGAGACCGATTCTTTGGAGCAGCGCTGACCGTTTTGGGTAGGAAGTGCACGCGGGCGATGGAGGGGCTTTGGGTGGGCCAGGCCGGTCAGGAGCGGGCATGGCAGATGTTCTCCTATGCCTACCGGATGCCCGGAAATAAGAGGATGCACCGACTCTCGCAGCTAAAGTCGTACACTACACACCATCTCTCTGTAGGAGTAGGTCGATCTGTTGCTCTCTCTAACACACACATGCTGTTAAACACACACAAGCACACGTACACGCACACACAGGTTCATAGAATAGGAAAATCGTGCGAGTGCGAAGCCACAGGAAGTGAGATATAAATGGAGTACGTACAAGAAGAGAAGAGGTGATGAATATTCCATGAAACCTGGATTGAGGAGTAGTACTCCCTCCGTCTAGGTGTTAAGTCATCCTACGAAAATCAGATATTCCCAAAATGTTTAGGCGTCGTCCATTAACTTTGCATCTCAATCCCCTCTTGGTCTCGTTGCTAGCGAGCGTTGTTACTTAGGGAGCGTTTGGATCCTTAGCAAGAACAGCTTATAGCATAGCCGGGCAAGGTTAGGCGTTTGGAACTGTTAAAATATGTTAGCTTTTGTGGGCCAGCTAGCTTGGATCAGCTAGAAAAACCTTGCTAGCTCAGGAGAGCCAGATCGGCTCGCTTCCGACGGCAAACTTCGCGTAGTAGTAACATAGACTAGTAACATATGCATGGAGCGCAACTAGACTACTATGACCAGCCTAAGAAATGTAACCAAATGCTCCTTACTCTGCCTTGTTATCTCCCCCAGAAACCCAATGCATGGAGCGCAACTACACATTGATCAGTCCAGAAATCAAAGTCGGCTTGCATGCGAGTTAATACGTGGCCCCGCATGGTAGCTAAAACAGCATCTCTTAGTTGTTTGGATTAATTGTTGCGTTTAGAGAAAGAAATCAGGGCTTTGATTGGATGAATGACCGGTCAAGTTTCTCCTTCTCCAATCTGCTTGCACCTTGGTCCCGCTGCACCTTCTAACGTAACTTATTACACCTAGACGGAGGGAGTCGTACGAGATACGGTGTCACACTGACTTAGGTCGCATACAAGTGCCCAAAATGGTGTGCATGTTATAATAAGGATTCACTTAAAATAGTATGTGAGCGAATAGAGGGATCAATTGGACAGTGTTCCCGAGCAGTAGAGAGATGTGTGAGGTAAGATACACCGCTGGCGCTTTTAATTTTTCTTATTAATTTGTTTGTTTCGCCCTCTGACTGGTGGGACCCAACGTACTACGTGGAGAGAGGTAAGCTGACTAAGGCTGCATTATTTCTGCACCACTGTGGATAGTCTTACCACCAAAGCCACATGACACGATTATGATTTAAATCCCAATGACTCCCACACAAAAAAACACGGCATGCTTGTCACACCAGTGCAGGAATGTATAAAAGGTTATTTTCCACTCGTTGAACATAATGGGAGGGTTGTGTAGCTGGTTAGCCCGTTTGCTCATCAAACTTAAGGTCTCGGGTTCGATAACTAAACTTGAGCATAATTCGTGCTAGGAGGATTCTTTGACTGGTCAGAATGGATGGATACGGAGCTATACGATCTCATAGTGACCGTATAATCACCTTATCACATATAAGCTGCAACCTAGGCACTTGTTTTCTAGGGTTTGCACTCTTCACACTCTCTCAAGTATATATATACACACTGGAGCATCAGCGCTTGTAGTTGCTCTCTTCACACTCTCTCACCCTCTCCAGATCTAAACAAGACTTTGTTGGCCTCTCTCTCTCTCCCATATTGCTGGTCTGCCAGTAGTTGCTCTCTTCACACTCTCTCACCCTATCTAGATCTAAACAAGAATTCGTTGGCCTCTCCCTCTCCCCTCAGTGTTGGTTAAAGAGCCGGCAGTATCTGTCCTCCGGGAAGGGAAGGAGGCTTAGCGCTGTCGCCGTCGGCGAGGGAGGGAATCCACTACCCGCACAGCTGTTCACTTTCACCCAGCGGCGGCGCGGGAGGGCCTCCGACCCCTTCTTCTTCGCCACCATACATAGTGTGGGTCGAACGGCCTCCGGTCACCCACCGAACCACACACCAAGAACCTTAAGGTATAATTTACTTATTCCACATGCATTGCTCTAGCCGCATGTGGGAT
The DNA here is from genome assembly GCF_018294505.1 of Triticum aestivum. Taxonomy (NCBI): domain Eukaryota; kingdom Viridiplantae; phylum Streptophyta; class Magnoliopsida; order Poales; family Poaceae; genus Triticum; species Triticum aestivum. The sequence goes on along the minus strand of NC_057803.1, from coordinate 79,369,738 downwards.
TTTTCCGCTTCTACACTTGAATCTAGGTGTTGGATCAAACATGAAAGTAGTGGGGAAAGTGGTATACCATGAATCTAGGACATGGTTTAAAGTGGAAAGGAATGGGGGGAAGTTGTGGGAAAAGTTGTATAGCATGAATCTAGGACATGGTTCAAAAAGGAAAGGGAGGGGGAAAGTAGTGGGGAAAGTTGTATCGCATGAATCTAATACGTTGTTCAAAGAGGACAGGAATGGGGGAAAGTTGTATAGCATAAATCTAGGACGTGGTTCACAGAGGAAAGGAAGTGGGGAAAGTACTAGTACAGACTGGCTATCCAGCACCTATGTTCGTCGAAAAGGGAAAACAATGAAAAATGCAGTACGCACATCTGTAACAAACTGATCTTTTGTTTTGGGGGACAAGGCTGTAGAGTTTGAGCAGGACTAGATTTGATGCGCTCACATAGGGCAAGGTGTCTAAAGATAACAAAACTGGGACCAACACAAATATGCTCCTTGGTTGTTTGTTCTTTGTTGCAACAGACTGTGCATCACCCCAGTACATCGGTAGATGCACATGGTGCTGGTGCGTCCACTGTCCCGTGCAACTCTTTAGATATTGTTAATCTAAGGCCATGTTTGGTTAAAAACTCCCTAGTCCCAACCTGCTTGGTTCCAGGGACTAAACATGGACTAGAGGTTATTAAATGACATTCTAAAAGACCATGTTACCCCTAGTAATGAACTAATACAGACAAGGTGCTATGCATTGCAGGGGCAACTGTTGGAAAAAGTCACAAAAAGACTCTCCCTCGGGGTCTTCTTTCTTTAGGCCCAAATTCCCACTTTTAGTCCCTAAAAGTCCCTCTTGTTTGTTTAGATGGGACTCACACGAAGTTTTTTTAGTCCCTCCACCAAAATGTCCTTGTAAACAAGCACCCTCTAATAATGCCGCTGGAAAAATGATGCAATGCCACAGTTAAAAGAAAATTACATGTTTAATGAATTTTATTGTTAATATAATCTCTCTGTTAATATTAATCAATGCCACCGTTTGAGAAATGCTATTGTCTTGCGTTCTTTCCCATTTAGATACGGAAGATTCTTCTTTTTGTTGGCTTCTGTGTCATCCACCATTATTGACCACTAGTTGTTTCCTTTGCACCTCTGTGTAAACAAGGTTATCTACTTCACCTCATTGCCATTGTGACCTTTTGTTGCACTACACAAAACACTTTTGTTTTAAGAGTGTTTTGTGCAGTTCAACCAAAGTGTCACACCGACAACGTTGCTTGATTGCTTGATCTTAGTGGAACTGCACAAGAGGAGATCTTACTTCCTATCCGTGTTTTCAAATTTGGTTCAAATCTTCTTCTTGTGAGTTGTTTGAATTCCGCGTCATGAGAGGTCAGTACTAGCCTTCTTTCACATGATTCTGCAGTGTGCTTTCATATGTTGTGCTACTTGTACGGTAATGTTGCTTGATTTTAGTGAACTGCACAAATGGAGACAAGACTTCCAATCTGTATGTGCACCGCAATATCCCATTGAGGTAAGATAAGGATATTTCACAATTGTTGGCCTGTATTTTGCCACTTTCATCAGAAAATTAATGTCATTGTTTAGTGCTATACTTATGGAACATAATTGACATGCCAAATATTATATTGAAGGCGAAGCTTGTCTGTTATTGAACCAAGTGATGAAGGGGAAGAACAAGAGGAAGAAAAACAAAAATCAACTCCTGGTGCTGTAATGAAGCACTGGAACTGTGATGACACAAGTAATGATATAGATTTGCATCTTAATTTATTGCTATGGCTAGAACGAGCAATTGTTTTGCCACTGATTTGATGTCACTCTTAATGTAATACGTAATTATCTCTACTTATGCAAACAAGGATCTTCTTTGAAGATACCATAAATTTTAGTGGAACTGCACAAGAAGATGTTGGAAACATTAATCTAATCGAGGAGTATATAGTAAGCATGGCCACCACAGTAGATAGCAACAGATGGTTCCGGAGAAGTGCTTCATCTGTATGCTCTACACAATAAGCCTCCTGACAAAGGTTCGTACTCGCCCACTGATTTCATCCATATGATTGAGCTTTGTCATCTCTATTGGTGTTGTGCTACTGTTTAGATACTGTCATCAAAAAGTGGTATTGCCCTTGATAACTGCTTCATTTGTGTTGTTTTAAATATTTCCTTTCCTTTTTTCGAGAAAACAAGGATGCTAGCATTTAGTTATCGTCTTGTCTTTGCACAACAGGATCATCCTCCTCTGAAGAAGAATATGGAGTACGTGAAGTGACTAGTTCCGATTATACCAGGATGAAGAAGCCCTGTCTATCTTCACATCAGAAGGAGCAGTTGAAGGATGGTTACATTACCCCCCACAAGACCAAAGTAACTTCAGCTCAGAAGGACTGAAAAATCTCCATTTTCTTGATGTGATGCGCGAGTACAATGTTGTTCTAGGATTCTTTCCGATGAGTTCCATTTTTCCTAAAAGTGTGCCCTACATGGACCATGTAGGTGCCTGTTTAAACTGTCAATTCATAGTACAGTTTGCTTTATACTAATCACTTTTTTTGTATTTGTGCAAACAGGGGTGTTCAGCATGATTTCAATGGGAACTACACACAATGTTCATGAATACATCGAATCATTCGTTTCCACCACAAGAAAGGAGGTGCCGATAAGTTCAAGGCGTTGCAACATATAAGGGCGAAATCATACAAGCTACGCGTGAATTTGGATGATTTTGGTGGAACTGCACAAAAAGAACAGCTGGTTTATTTAGCACGAGGTGCCATGTCAATGTCCGAACTAATGGCAAACCATGCGCATTCCACAATCGTAGGCATTTGATATTTTGGAATGGGAAAACCTTGTCAAATTTTGCTCATTGATTTTAGCAAGATGCGTTTGATATTGTCGAATGGGACGCCCTTTGCAGTCACCAGCGTCGATCCATTTTTTCTTTATTCTTTAGTTGTGAAGTAAATATTGGCTCTATCATGTGAACAGCTGAGATGCATAATCATCGATTGTTTTGAATGTTCTCTATGAATTTCCAGGCCTGTGTGTTTGATTGCAATGTATAGGAACGCTAAAAAGCTGCTCAAACTCTTTGTACTCCTTCTGTTCCTTTTTACCTTGCACATTGTGAAAGTGCATACTTTTTTCTATAAGATTGGTCAAAGTAGAGATACTTTGACTGCAGACAAAACTTGTATGCAGACTAGAAAGGACCGGAGGGAGTACATGCGAAACTACTGCAAACAAGGTGATCACCCTGGGAATAATGCTGGTACGTAATGTTTTTGCATGTTCATCCAATGCCAATGATACAAGAATTCAAACTAATCAAAATAGGTTCATTCATACATGGTCGGATTTCTTATAAACATGCCTTTCATTACATTTCATACTTTCTTCGACTAAAAAGGGGTGCGTTGGAGGTATAATTAATTAACCGAAGCTACCCACCTGTGTCCGGCTGAGCCGAACAGAAGCTTCAGTGACATAACTGCAGGTGCAGTTGCGTAACTGACATGTGGCCCAATTGCCTGTTGGGCCCACGTGTCAGTCAGCCAACTTCACCAGCAGTTAAGTAGAAGCAGTGTCCTTCTCCAACATAGCTCTCCGACGCCACGTCGCCGCCAAGAAGCTAACCGACCGTTAGTGGTCAACCCTCCAAGCTTGTCATAGCGATTAGGGCAACTAGGAGCCCAATGATGAGGATCCCCACATGACAAACACCTTTCTTCTTGTCATTCTTCTTCTTGAAGTTCGTGTGTTGCACAACCTTGTTCTTACCATCAAACTTTGCTTTACCATCAAAATTTGCTTTACCATCAAACTTGCCCTTGTTATTGAACTTGTGGGGCTGGAAGTTCTTCTTCTGTACCAGATTGGCACTAGATCCTCCCTCAATTCCTCGAGCATGTGTGTCCTTTGCTCTCGCCTTTTATTCCACATCAAGAGTGCCGATGAGATCCACGAAGGAGGAAGCTTAGTGATGATACCTCCGACAACAAACTTGTCTGGTAGCATACAACTGAAGTGCTCAAGTTCTCTAGCAAATGACTGTATCTCATGAGCTTGCTCAACCACGGAGCGCTCTTCAATCATCCTGTAATCATAGAATTGCTCCATGATGTACAGCTCAATGCCAGCAACCGGAGGGTAGCAGCGGTGACCTTACTTGGACCAGAGCAGCGGCGACCTACCTTGTTCTACTCTTCCTCATTTTCTGTGTGGCGTGGTCTCGTTGGCAGTGGGGCGGGCCTTGGCGGAGCCGACGATGTCCTCTGTCTCGTTGCCGGCGGGCGACGCCTCGGCGGAGCGGGGGAAATCCCCCCTCATTGCCGACAGGGTGGGGCCTCGGCGGAGCCGGCGGTGTCTTCTGCCTCATTGTTGGAGCCGCGGGGCCTCGGAGGAGCAGGGCCTCGTCGACGCCAGCGGAGCGGGGACTCGTCGGTGCCGGCATTGTCCTCTGCCTCATCCTCGGTCTCGGCAAACAGCGCCTTGCCCACTTCATCGCCCTCTTTGTAGGCGGCCGCAGCCTCCGCCAACCGCATGCGGTACCGCCAGCGCTCGAGGCGGCCCTCGCGGGCATAGCGTACGAGTCGAGCAGCGCCTCCTGCTCCGCCCGCTCCGCGGCGATCTTCTCCTCCGCTTGTAGGTGCTCCTAGAGGAGATGGTGGTTGTAGGTGGCGTCGGCATGCACCTCCCAGAACTGCTCCTCACGCTTCTGCCTCACCGTGTCCATATATTGGGCACGGGCCTCACCGATGGTCATGGTGCAATGCACCGGCGAGGATGGCACGGAGGAGGGGGTTGGCGCCGGATCGTCGACTACCATGTTCTCCATTGGGACGTCGTCGTCCTCCGGTTGCCTGCTGGCCAGACAGTCGGCAGCAATGTCTGCCATCTCCTTGTGGTTCGTCGTCCGCTCGTCCCGAAGAGCGTTGGAGCGCGAGGAAGCCATGGTGGGCAGTAGTGGTGTGGACAGGTGAATAGGAACGGATGCGGATTATTGCGGCTATGGCCGGCGCAACAGTTTATATTGCAATGGTTGGCGGCGGAGGGACGGACATGTGGCACCGGAGTAGCCGCCTCGGCAACCGCGTATCATTAATGTGGGCGGCATAAGGACGGACGGTGTTGGCCCAGACAGCGACGCCGAGTACTTTCCGATGACACACGACGAATGATGATGACAGACGAAGCTTGCTGACGAACTCAACGAAGTGCTTTACACCAAGATACACCGTAGTAAGGAACTAGTTGATCGATCCCTTAATCAACTAGCACTCCACGCACGCACACAACGACCAGCCGGCCGGAAGCACACACGAACGTACACGGAGAAACCGGCGTATTGCAACAGGTACGTATCGTACCTGTTGTTCCTTGCTTTATTGATTAACTCTCACGGTTTGGTACAGATTACAAGGGGTATACCTGACTATATATAGCAGCAGGACAGACGTAAACTAACCTATTCCGGTTAGGTATTCTAATCCTAGTCTGCTAGGTGACTGTGCATGGACATGGACACGTGCTGTCGTGTTTAACTCCAGCAATCACCCCCCTAATCACGACGTCATTACGTCACAGCTCTGATGTTGATCCTTCTTCTCATCTTCAAGAACTTTTCTCGATCCAAAGCCTTGGTTAGGATGTCCGCCACCTGATCATCGGTACGATTGTAGTTGACCTCCGTCTTCTCTTCTTCCACACAGTCCTTTATGTAGTAATGCACCGTATCAATGTGATTTCTCCTTTCACGCCGCACTGGATCCTCACGTAGAAAAGTTGTAGACTCACTGTCAACATTGAGCACCACCTGTTCCGGATCTCGTTTCATGAGATCACCATGTAGCCTCCCTAGCCACACACCTTGACACTCTGCTTCAATTAAAGTCAATGTCATCACTTTCTGCTTTCGTGATAGCAAACTTACTATGCTTCCACCAAGAAAATATGCCACGGCCGAAGTACTCTTATGGTCGTCAACAATTCCTTCCTTGTCACTTCCACTGTAGCCAAGTAGTTTCACCATCTCCTTCTTGTTCAGCTCAAGACGAGGTTCCAATGAAGCGACAATGTGATTGCAATCTTTCATGCCACTGCTTTCAAGTACCTTCCTTGCATATGCCTCCTGGAATAGTGTGATCCCCTCTCGCTTTTGATGTTCCTCCATCCCAAGGTAGTAACTCAAAATACCAAGATCATCCATCTTGAAAAGCTCCTTCGTTTGTAGCTTGAATGTTGTAATCACCTCTTCATCTACTCCAGTTATTAGTAGGTCGTCGACATAGATGCTAACTAGTAGACGATCCCTTCCTTCACCTCTGTTGTACATTGCATACTCTAGTGGGGCTTTCTCAAATCCAAGAGAAATCAATGTTCGATCAAGTTTGATGCTCCATGCGTGAAGACCTTGCCGCGGCCCGTACAAGCTTTTGTGTAACTTCAGTACCTTGTTCTCTTCTCCCACTTTGATGAGTCCCAGTGGTTGGGTCACATAAATGTCTCCTTGTAACTCTCCATTCACAAAAGTGGATTTTACATCCATGTGATGTATCTTCCATGATTCCTGAACCGCGAGAGCGATGAGTAATCTCACAAATTCCATCCTTGCAACGGAAATGAACACTTCTTCGAAATCCACACCTTCCTCTTGCATGTACTCTTTGGCCACAAGCCTCGCTTTGTGCTTCACGCACCCTTCGGCGTCATTCTTGATCTTAAACTCCCACTTGAGATCCATGACTTGTTCATTGTTGGGACGATCCACAAGCTCCCATATATTGTTGTCGTGGATCGACCTCAACCCCTCTTCCATAACCTCTCGCCAATACTCCTTCGTATTTGCGCCCTTGAATTCCGCCGGTTCCTCGGCATTTGTTGGACACTGTCGTCCACTCCTTTTCTCCTTTACCGGGTCTATTGTCCGAAGAGACATCTCCGGATGCGGGTGTAACACCGGTCAAGATGCATATGTGTAGGTGATGTTGTCCTCTCCTCCGGTACTGTCAAAGGTGATGCGGGTACCAAAGAAACACCCCCCGCGTAGAAAACTGTTGGTCTATCTCCAAGTGCAGCTCCTATTGCTGCACCTCCAAGTCCACCACGTGTGGCTTCCGTGCTCACAACACAAGCACATGGAGTTGAACCTCCAGCTCCAACGTGAGCTGGGCTGCAACTACCTTCGAGCATCCCTGGGTTGGCTTCAATTGGCCTGCTAGCTCCAACGTGAGCTGGGCTGCTACTGCCTTCGAGCATCCCTAGATTGTCTTCAACTGGCCTGCTGCCAATTCTATTCGGCCGGCCTCCTTCCCAGTTTGGGTTGTGCGCACCTGCGCTACCAGGGGTAATCCTTTCAACTTGGCACACTAGGAGACCGAGCACTCCTATTTCTTGGACGCTTCAAATACTTTCTGACGTGAATGTGATAGCCACAACATCCTCGCCTTGGTAATCTTTGCATGCAGACGAATCCGCGCTAGCATCTGCATACTTTGACTCATGGACTTCAGACGCCACATACGTCATTTTATCTTTGTTAGACAAAGTGTTATCTGTGTCTATAGCATCGACACAAAGACAACCTCTCCATGTCCGAGCACACACGGCCTTTGCTGCTTCTGCTCCATCAAAGATAGCACCTACATCCGTAGCATCCACGTAAGCTTCGGAATATCCTCCTATGTTCGTAACATCGGCACGACTTTCTGAACCATGATCCTGAGAGTGAACTTTTTCTTTACGGAGCGCGACAATTTCTTTAGCCAACGCTTGAAGAACTGGATCCTCCTCGTCCATGAGTTCACACATCAACATCATGTCACTTTGATCTCCTAGCTAGGCCATGAGTGCCTTCTCCTTCGGGGGATTCTTACACACCGACTTGAAGTGTCCGAGAAGATTACAATTGTGGCACCGGATCTTCCTCTTGTCAAACTTTTTCTTCCTTGGCTTCTCGGACTGTTCGTCGATACCCTTTGCGGGACGGTACTTTCTGCCGCTACCGGACGCCTTGTCGAAATTGTTCTCTTTGGAAACCATTGCCTCCCAGTGAGCTCGCGTAAGCATCAGGTACTCATCCTGTTTCGCGTCGCCGTAACTCAACTTCATCCGCTCATCATGGGCCTTGAAGCGACCAACCAGTTCATCCAAAGTGAGAGTCTTGAGGTCAACACATTGCTCGATCGCTGACACAACCGGCATGTAGCGAGGTGGAGCGGCACGTAGGAAATGCCGAACCACGGATATGTCCTCCAACTTCTCTCTGAGACCACGAATCCCATTCCCCATCGAGGCAACCCTCACTACGAAGGTGTCCACCATCTCATCCTCTCCCATCCTCAGATTCTCGTAACTTTTCAGCAAAGTCTGTAGGTTCTCCTCGCGCACATGCGAGTGCCCTAGATGTAATGTATTGAGTGTGTCCCACACCTCCTTCGCTGATTTCTTCGATATTTGATGATGTTACACGTCCACTGGCATCACCGAGCAAATGGTCGTGATAGCCTGGCGATCCTTCCGATACAAGGCACCACCCTTCAAGTACTCGTCACCGCCGGGGTCGACGGCTTCCCATAGCTCATTGGCCTCGAGCGCCCACTCCATCATGGTCGCCCACACCATGAAGTTTCCACGGTCAAATTGTGGATACTCTGATCTCACCAGAGCGGCAATTACTTTAGCCGCATCGGAGTACTCCGCCAGCTACTTGGCCTTCTTGTCGTCTGACATGATCTCCCGTTACTAGAAGATCAACCTTGCTCTGATACCAATTGTTGGCCCAGACGGCGACACCGAGTACTTTCTGACGACACACGACGAACGACAGTGACAGACGAAGCTTGCTGACGAACTCAATGAAGTGCTTTACGTGGAGATACACTATAGTAAGCAACGTAGCAAGCTAGCTCCATGCACCCACACAACAGCCAGCCGGCCGGAAGCACACACGAACGTAAGCGGAGAAACCAGCGTATTGCCACAGGTACGATCATCGTACCTGTTGTTCCTTGCTTTATTGATTAACTCTCATGGTTCGGTACAGATTACAAGGGGTATACCTGACTATATATAGCAGCAGGACAGACGTAAAATAACCTATTCCAGTTAGGTATTCTAATCCTAGTCTGCTAGGTGATTGTAGACGAACATGGACACGTGCTATCGTGATTAACTCCAACAGATGGACAACACTTGTGTCATTTGAAGGCGGAGCAATCGCATGCACCGGGAAGCGGGGCGGGCGGCGCTGACCATTTCGGGCGGAAAGCGCGCATGGGCAAGGCAGGTGGTTTGGGTGGGCCAGGGCAGTCAGACTCATGCTTGGTAGCGGGTCGGTCCAGCAGCCGGACATGCTGGCTCACCAGCTACCTCGCCGAGCTGAGCGACGACAATCAGACGATGGGCGTAGCTTCCGACCAGGAGTCGGCGCCACTGTCCAAGCCGGTTCATCCCGTGTTCACCATAGAGCAGGTGCAACCGCACTTTGACGCCCTAATGTCGGAAGAGCTACCAATGTAGAGGACCTGTGTTGCAACCTCCGTCTCCTCAACGAGCACCGGTGAACAATCGAACGACAGTGCCGTCACGGACATGTGGCCCTATGATCCTGGCTTTCCGTATGAGCAGCGGGCGCTCTATTAGACCATCCATAGGGCCCGCGAGGCCCTCTTCGTCGTCCTTCGAGTTGTTGTGCTCGCTGTGGTGCCGCCGTCTCGCGTTCTCAACATGGTCAATGAACATGAGGATGAGGAGATGACTTTACTTGGAGAGGATGACAGTGGGGACCCACCAGGGCCATAGCCGCACGTACGCAAGTGCCTCCTTATTAGTATATAAAACTATAAAAAAAATTGTTGCCTCCTGGTTTCCTGACATCACGGTCCCACACCATTATCAACCTATGTAGTCAATAGACGAGAGAATTGCTCAAGAAGCGGCCGACAGGTGGGACCAAGTAGCTTGAGCAGTATTTGTATTTTTGAGGTGTGAGCACTGCAGAGTTTTTCTTGAGCGATGTTTAGCCCAGATATTAATTTTTCTCCTTTGAAAAACAACGAAAACATCGCTGTGGCTATTAACTGGGCGGGCTGTGGCCCGTCTAGCCGAGGCCAGATATCCAGCCCATATCTTAATTTTTTTTCAAGATGAAAATGGCTAGCCCAGCTATACTTTTTTAAGGAATACCCAGGCAAGGTCAAGTTGTTATTCTCTGCCCCGCTGGGCTGCAAATCTTTCCTAGGAGGGATGCATTAGGCTTAACAAGAAAATGGGCTTTAGGAAATAATAAATGGGATGTAATTATAAAAACTGGGGAATAACTATAAAAAAGGCCCCAAACACGTAATTACTTTATAAAATATTATTTTTGGATATTGAAAATTTTAATTTCATTAATTGTTGCGAGCGCAATGATTCATTGGATTTTTACGTAATATAAATTTATATTGAAATTGTAATTAATCTAAATAGAAATTTCGGGATAAAAATATTTCGGATCCCATCAAAATTTGGGAAATTTTATTAAATTCTGTTTTGAATGGTTGGTTGAAATGGGATGTACTTTTAGCAAACTGTAAATGGAAGGTAGTAAATTCCATTAGTATTCAGAAATTGGCTGCACTTTCTTACAAATCTCAAATGGGCTATAAGTTCTCTGCCACACACTTGTGGCCTTACTAAGTTGACATGCCCCCTAAAAAAAGAGAGTTGACACGTATGCAAGGCTTTGTCAACTTATAGTAAACACAAGGTTCTAGCAGAAGTGGTCGTTGGATGTCCATCCAACGAACGCCGTGCTTCTTCTTCAATCTCGGATATTCTAGCTTCACCCACCCAAAAAATTATTCCTCCCCCTGACATCTGGGGTGCACCCTTTCGGAAGCTGACCTGTGGGCCTACTAAGTTGACGTGTAACAAGGGCTTTGCCAACTTGGTCAATATAAACGATTCTAGCTGCAGTGACCGTACGATGTCCATCCAACGGTCGTCATGCTTCTTCAACCTCTGGTCTTCTTGCTCTAGCCGCCCAAAGCAGCGCCGGTCGTGCCGCCTGCTCCTGTCTCCCATGGTCGGTTGTGCTGCCGCACAGGCCTCACCGCTCCCTACTACTCACACCGCTGGCTAGGGCATCACTCCAGTCACCCACACCCCTGTTATTCTGTGGCGATGGTTGCCTCACACCACAGCTGAACGAGTGAACACTCGTACTCTTCTCCGCGTGGGTATCCACTGTCCCGTCTTCCCCGGCTCCGCGTCGTCCCCTTCCTAGGCCTCGCCGTCATCCACCGCCCTGGTGCTCTGAGCGCGCATGGTCAAAGTGGTCAAGGAACGACTTCCATCGGAAGAGTACTGTACGTGGAGAGGCTGACAGCTGGGTCCACGGCAGCCGCAAGGAAGTGCCTCCTTATTGCGCGAAAACTAATTATTCCTCCACCTGACAGCAGGGACCCACCGAACGGGCCACCGTATTTGGCGAAAAAAATGTTTCCCCCTGACTGTTGGGACGCACCTGACGGGCCAACGTATTTCGCAAAAAAAACGTTCCCCCCTCTGTCAGCTCGGACCCACCGGAGGTGCCTCCTTATTACGCACAAAAAATGAATACTCCCCATGCTAGTTGGGACCCACCTTGATGTGAGCCTGACTTGTGGGCCTACTAAGTTGACGAGGACGGAGTGCTTTGTCAACTTAGTCAATATGAACGATTCTACCTCCAGTGACCATACGATGTCCATCCAACAGTCGTAGTGCTTCTTCAACCTCTGGTCTTCTTGCTCCAACCGCCCAAAGCAGCGCCGGTCGTGCCGCATGCTCCTGCCTCCCATGGCCGGTTGTGCTGCCGTAGAGGCCTCACCTCCCCCTACTATTCCCACCGCTGACCAGGCCCTGTGGCAACGGCAGCCTCACACCGCAGCCGAACCAGTGAACCCTCATACTCCTCTCCGCGCGGGCTTCCACCCAATGTGTTCCCCGGCTCCGTGTCATCCCCATTCCTAAGCCTCGCCATCGTCTACCACCCTGGTGCTCTCGCGGTGGCATGGTCAACGTGGTTAAGGAACGACTTCCATTGGAAGAGTACTGTACGCGGAGAGGCTGACAGCTAGGTCCACGGCAGCCGCAAGGAAGTGCCTCCTTAGTATGCGGAAATAATTATTCCTCCACCTGACAGCAGTGACCCACCGGACGGGCCACCATATTTGGAGAAAAAACCGTTTCCCCCCTGACTGCTGGGACCCACCGGACGGGCCAACGTATTTCACGAAAAAAACGTTCCCCCCACTGTCAGCTTGGACCCACCGGAGGTGCCTCCTTATTACGCACAAAAAAATGAATACTCCCCCTTCTAGTTGGGACCCACCTTGGTGGGAGGCTGACTTGTAGGCCTACTAAGTTGACGGGGACGGTGTGCTTTGTCAACTTAGTCAATATGAACGATTCAACCTCCAGTGACCGTACAATGTCCATTCAACGACCGTAGTGCTTCTTCAACCTCTGGTCTTCTTGCTCTAGCTGCCCAAAGCAGCGCCGGTCGTGCCGCATGCTCCGGCCTCCCATGACCGGCTGTGCTGCCCTAGAGGCCTCACCGCCCCCTACTATTCCCACTGCCGGCCAGACCCTGCGGCGACAGGAGCCTCACACCACAGCTTCCACTGCCGCATCTTCCCCGGCTCCGCGTCGTCCCTGGCTCCACGTCGTCCCCTTCCTAGGCCTCGTCGTTGTCCACCGCCCTGGTGCTCTCGGCGCAGCGTGGTCAACATGGTCAAGGTACGACTTCCATCGGAAGAATACTGTACGTGGATAGGCTGACAGCTGGGTCCACGGCAGCCGCAAGGAAGTGCCTCCTTATTACTCGGAAAGTAATTATTCCTCCACCTCACAGCAGGGACCCACCGGACGGACCATCGTATTTGGCGAAAAAAATGTTTCCCCCCTGACTGCTGGGATCCATCGGACGGGCCATTGTATTTCACGAAAAAACGTTCCCCCCGCTGTCAGCTCGGACCCACCGGAGGTGCCTCCTTATTACGCACAAAAAATGAATACTCCCCCTAGTAGTTGGGACCCACCTTGGTGGGAGGCTGACTTGTGGGCCTACTAAGTTGACGGGGATGGAGTGCTTTGTCAACTTAGTCAATATGAACGATTTTACCTCCAATGACCGTACAATGTCTATCCAACGACCGTATTGCTTCTTCAACCTCTGGTCTTCTTGCTCCAGCCGCCCAAAGCAGCGCCGGTCATGCCGCATGCTCCTGCCTCCCGTGGCCGGCTGTGCTGCTGCAGAGGCATCACCGCCCCCTACTATTCCCACCGCTGGCCAGGCCCTGCGGCGATGAAAGCCTCACACCGCAGCCGAACCAGTGAACCCTTGTACTTCTCTCCACGCGGGCTTCCACTGTCACATCTTCCCTGGCTCTGCGTCGTCCCCTTCCTAGGCCTCGCCGTCGTCCACCGCCCTGGTGCTCTCGGTGCGGCGTGGTCAACGTGGTCAACCAAGGACTTCCATCGGAAGAGTACTGTATGTGGAGAGGCTGACAGCTGGGTCCATGGCGGCCGCAAGGAAGTGCCTCCTTATTACGTGCAAAATAATTATTCCTCCACCTGACAGCAGGGACCCACTGAATGGCAACTGTATTTGGCGAAAAAACATTTCCCCCTGACTGCTGGGACATATCAGTTACATCTTCACACGCAAGGAAGTGCGTCTGGGCAAAAAAAATGATTCGCCCCCCTGACTGCTGGGACCCACCAGCTACATCTTCGCACGCAAGGAAGTGCCTGACAGTCGATACCAACCTGGTCGAAGCGTATGTAGCATTGTTATTCTGGTACATACTGGTCGATATAGAGGCGTGCACTTGTGCTACTTCTTGAGCACTGCGTTGGTTTTCCCTGAAGAGGAAGGGATGATGTAGCAAAGTAGCATAAGTCTTTCCCTCAGTTTTTGAGAACCAAGGTATCAATCCAGTAGGGGGCTACGCGCAAGTCCCTCGTACTTGCACAAAACAAATAAATCCTCGCAGCCAATGCAAATAGGGGTTGTCAATCCCTATAGGGGCACTTACAAGAGTGAGATCTGATAGGTATGATAAGATAATATTTTTGGTATTTTTATGATAAAGATGCAAAGTAAAATAAAGGCAAAGTAAATAGCAAAGAAAATAACTAAGTAGTAGGAGATTAATATGATGAAGATAGACCCGGGGGCCATAGGTTTCACTAGTGGCTTCTCTCGAGAGCATAAGTATTCTATGGTGGGTGAACAAATTACTGTTGAGCAATCGACAGAATTGAGCATAGTTATGAGAATATCTAGGTATGATCATGTATATACGCATAACGTCCGAGACAAGTAGACCGACTCCTGCCTGCATCTACTACTATTACTCCACTCATCGACCGTTATCCAGCATGGATCTAGAGTATTAAGTTAAAAACAGAGTAACGCCTTAAGCAAGATGACATGATGTAGAGGGATAGACTCATGCAATATGAAGAAAACCCCATCTTGTTATCCTCGATGGCAACAACACAATACGGGCCTTGCTTCCCCTACTGTCACTAGGAAAGGACACCGCAAGATTGAACCCAAAGCTAAGCACTTCTCCCGCTGCAAGAAAGATCGATCTAGTAGGGCAAGCCAAACTGATAATTCGAAGCGACTTGCAAAAATGACCAATCATACATAAAATAATTCAGAGTAGATTCAAATATTATTCATAGATAGACTTGATCATAAACCCACAATTCATCGGTCTCAACAAACACACCGCAAAAAGAAGATTACATCGAATAGTTCTCCAAAAGAGAGGGGGAGAACATTGTATTGAGATCCAAAAAGAGAGAAGAAGCCACCTAGCTAATAATTATGGACCCATAGGTCTGAGGTAAACTACTCACACTTCATCGGAGGGGCTATGGTGTTGATGTAGAAGCCCTCCGTGATCGATGCCCTCTCCGGCGGAGCTCTCGAACAGGCCCCAAGATGGGATCTCGTGGATACAGAAAGTTACGGTGGTGGAATTAGGGTTTTTGCTCTGTATTTGATCGTTTGGGTGTACGTAGGTATATATAGGAGGAAGGAGTACGTCGGTGGAGCAACAGGGGGACCGCGAGGTTGGAGAGCGCGCCTTGGGGGGGGGGGGGGTTGGAGCGCCCCCTACTTCGTGGCCTCCTCTTTTCTTTCTTGATGTAGGGACCAAGTCTCTCGGATCATAATCTTCCTAAAAATCACGTTCCCGAAGGTTTCATTCTGTTTGGACTCCGTTT
This sequence comes from Triticum aestivum, assembly GCF_018294505.1. Taxonomy (NCBI): domain Eukaryota; kingdom Viridiplantae; phylum Streptophyta; class Magnoliopsida; order Poales; family Poaceae; genus Triticum; species Triticum aestivum. The sequence goes on along the minus strand of NC_057803.1, from coordinate 79,354,441 downwards.
GATACTCCTTTTCTTCGAAACCCTAAAATAGGCAAAAAAATTAGCAATTCTGGGCTGGGCCTCCGGTTAATAGGTTAGTCCCAAATATAATATATAAGTGGATAATAAAGCCTAATAATGTCCAAAATAGTAGATAATATAGCATGGAGCAATAAAAAATTATAGATACGTTGGACACGTATAAAGCATCCCCAAGCTTAATTCCTGCTAATCCTCGAGTAGGTAAATGATAAAAATAGAATTTTTGATGCGGGGTGCTACTTGGCATAATTTCAATGTAATTCTTCTTAATTGCGGTATGAATATTCAGATCCGAAAGATTCAAGACAAAAGTTTAATATTGACATAATAAATAATAATACTTCAAGCATACTAGCAAAGTAATTATGTCTTCTCAAAATAACATGGCCAAAGAAAGTTATCCCCACAAAATCATATAGTCTGGCTATGCTCCATCTTCACCACACAAAATATTTAAATCATGCACAACCCCGATGACAAGCCAAGCAATTGTTTCATACTTTTGGTGTTCTCTAACTTTTTCAATCTTCATGCAATACATGAGCGTGAGCCATGGACATATCACGATAGGTGGAATAGAATGGTGGTTGTGGAGAAGACAAAAAGGGAGAAGATAGTCTCACATCAACTAGGCGTATCAGCGGGCTATGGAGATGCCCATCAATAGATATCAATGTGAGTGAGTAGGGATTGCGATGCAACGGATGCACTAGAGCTATAAGTATATGAAAGCTCAACAAAAAATAAATGAGTGGGTGTGCATCCAACTAGCTTGCTCACGAAGACCTAGGGAAATTTGAGGAAGCCCATCATTGGAATATACAAGGCAAGTTCTACAATGAAAAATTCCCACTCGTATATGAAAGTAGTAACATATGAGACTCTCTATCATGAAGATCATGGTGCTACTTTGAAGCGCAAGTGTGGTAAAAGGATAGTAACATTGTCCCTTCTCTCTTTTTCTCTCATTTTTTATTTGGGCCTTTTCTATTTTTTTATGGCCTCTTTTCTTTCTCTTTTTTTATTTTGCGTCTGGAGTCTCATCCCGACTTGTGGGGGAATTACAGTCTCCATCATCCTTTCCTCACCGCGACAATGCTCTAATAATGATGATCATCACACTTATATTTTTCTTACAACTCAATAATTACAACTTGATACTTAGAACATGATATGACTCTATATGAATGCCTCCGGCGGTTTACCGGGATATGCAATGATGCATGAGTGACACATATGAAAGAATTATGAATGGTGGCTTTGCCACAAATATGATGTCAACTACATGATCATGCTAAGCAATATGACAATCACTACTAGTAAAAGGGCTATAGATAATATGGACACTAATGGCACCAGACTTGTGGTGCGCCACTACTGTATAGGAGTGGCGCACCATGTGTTGGTGCGCCATTAGTGTATGTCACACTAATGGCGCACCGCATCAATGGTGCGCCACTACTAACATATTTTTTTCCAAAAAAACTAATGGCGCACCCGGTCAGAGTGCGCCATTACTAGTTTTAACTAGTAATGGCGCACCACTCACCCCATGCGCCATTACTGACAATTTTTTTTGAAAACTAGTAATGGCGCACCTTGGTACAGTGCGCCATTACTATTCTTCCCCCCTCTATCCCTTTTCCCCTCGCGACCCCCCGTGCCAGATCCCCCTCCATCTCGACCCCCCTCGCCGCTGACGACCCCCCGCACCCTCCCCCGCTCAACCGTCCCCGATGACCCCCCACACCCTTCCCCGCTCCAACCTAGGTTAGGCTAGGTCGCATCGCGCCCCCAACCCCATTCGCTGCAGCCGCACGGGCAACCCCACCCCACCGACAGCTGCACCTTGTTCCACCGCCGTGACGAGGAAGTCGAAGCCCGGAGGTGGAGACTTCGGCGGGGCTACTCATAGTCCATCGACGGCTGACAACGAACGCCGACGCGACACGACGAGGCCGGCCCACGACCACGACCGGCATCCTCCTCCTTTCTATGGTCTACATCTCCGATGCGATGCCAACCACCGCCTCGTCAATGAATGTAAATGATCCCTCCCTCCCTTCCTCCTCTACTCCTCTCCTCTACATAGTGTAATAATTTTTATCAGTAAAAAAATAATTAAAAAAAGTTACTAATGGCGCACCGGGAGGGGGTGCGCCATTGTTATCAATAAAAAAGTTACTTATGGCGCACCCCGCGGTGGTGCGCCATTCCTATGGATGTACTTATGGCGCAACCCCGGGAGGTGCGCCATTGCTATGCCTTTCCTCCTTGCCTCCAGCCCTTTCCCCCTCGCCCCCAGGCCGATCAAATATCTAGCCCCTCAGCATCCACCACCGCCGCCCTTTCCCCCTCTTCGCCGACGACCCCTTTCCAGCGCGGCCCACCCCCACCTCCAGCGCTCCTCCACCCATCACCACCGCAGCTCTTCCACCCCTCACCACCGCAAGCCGCCGCCACCCCCGAGCATCCACCACCGCCGCCGCTCCCAAGCATCCACCACCACCGCCGCCGCCCCCAACCAACCATCCACCGGCGCCGCCCCCTCCCCCTCCTCCCAACCATCCACCACCCTCCACTGGACCGCAAGCCACTGTCGTCGTCGCCCCGAAGCAACAAAACGAGCGGAGACAAGAAGCTGTCTCAAAGTAAGTTGCTCTCTCTTCATGCAATTATCTTGCTACTATAGCTGCTATCCTACAAATATCTTGGGGTGATGGTTTGGATCAAAACAAAGGTGCTAGCAAAGTTTCAGAATTTTGGGAATTGTAGGAAATGAAGTTTCTTCACAAGACGCAAATGTTGAAAATTCTGGTGATCAGGAGATGTTTGGGAAAAAGGAGTGTAGGTACTGTTCTTGTGTTGGGATAATTTTCTAGATTTTTAGGAGCTAGGGGAAATAGGGTTGTAGTTGTAAACTGAAAATGGATCAGAATGGAAAAGTGGGTGTTTCTTTAAAAAAATTCAAAAGAGTAGGATGGGTCTTTGTTCAAAAATGACTTATAGGAATTATAGGGTCTCCCAAAATTTTTGTGGAAATTTTAAAAAAAATATTTGAATTAGTTTTAGTGCAATAGAGGCAACTCAGAGTTTGAAAATGGCATTAAAGGAATTTGTTTTGGGGGTAAATTCTATTATGAAATAATTCCTATTGTTATTTAAAATATAAATTAAATGATTTAAGAAAACTACCAAAGTCCACAATATTATCTCCAAAATTTTTGAATAGAATGGAAGGAAGAATTTCTGCTAAGTAATTTCAATATATGAAGTTTTAGAATAATATATAGGATTGTTGGTTTTTAACCTTGGTTGCCATTGTTTCTATTTGTAACGGACTGAAGAAGGACTCATGCTGTTTGTGCTATCGGCTACCTAACAATCTCTAAGTGAAAGCAACTAGTTGGAGTAGATTTGTGCACACAATACTCCTTCCAAGACAATTTGCTTCCAAGGAGTAGTTTCAGTTTGCTTGCAAGGAGTAGTTTTAGTAAAGTTTCAACATGGTTTCAGTATAATTTCAGTAGCCGATTTGCTATTCACTTTGTGCTATTAGTTTTGTTCCATCTTTGTGCCCACTTTGAAGAGTATTCGTATATGCTTGGAACTAAACTGAATTATACAATGAACTTCTGCAGGCTGATCTGAGTTCGACCATCCTCTGCAGCCAACTTCTCTTCGGCAAGAGGAAGAAAGGAGAATCGAGGTACGGTTTCACCCCTAGAAGATATATAGTTGTACCCCGAGTGAAGGAAAGGAGTTTGCTGGGTTTTGTCCCCGACCATCATGTCGTGATGATTTTGCAGGTACCCCGAGAGGCCCTTGAGTTTGCCGGAATGTCGATTAACTTCCCTTCCGACAAATTCGGGTACTCCATATGTCCTATTTTTAGCAAAGGTCATGCTGAAATTTTCTGTGAATTTTAGCATGACTTTGCTAAAAATAGGACATATGGGGTACTTGCGACAAATGCATGGGCCGGGGTATCTTAGTACTTAATTAAGTATGATCAACTGCCTCTTGTGTTATGCATATAGAAGTGAGATATCAACTCATAGTTATTACTAATGTCAGTTGCTCATAATCGACAAAACCTAATCTGGTAGGATGACCTACTAAAAAAGCCCATACCACATATTCTATTTGGATGGCACTACTAACCCTTGACCATAAATACTTGAGATTGATGTAGTAGGCTTAAAGAAAGACATGTTTTTACGCCAACTCCACTGGGCCTGGCTGAAAATAGACAAGTGTGCATGACTAACAATATTCTATTGTAAAGCTAAACAGGAAAGAGGAACCACTCATCCTAACCATTTGCTCTCAAAATTACCACTTCACTTCTTACTACTGAAAATCTTAGACCATCTCCATTCACCAATAGCTCAAACCACTTCAAAGGGCGTGTTTTCACCACACTATGGATTATCTTATTGGACCCAACAGAGATGATGTAGTTTTGAATTATGAACGTAGGACATATCATCATCAGACGACGAAAGTCTCCCAGGGGAGTGCAGCTGGTGCCATGACGATCGAGGTCTGTGCGACATGCCTCACCTGGACGATGATTAGCGCTTCAGCATTAAGCTCGAGGAGACCTTCGATGTTGAAACGGTACGCAACGACGACAAGTGTTTTTTCGTAATTAAGCATGACTATAACTATTTCAACGTGCAATTTTCATCTTTTACAATTTGAGTAGTTTACCCATGACATGCAAGGCGGTATGTCTTGGAGAGGATGGGTTATGAAGACCATGAAAGTTCTGAAACAAAGAAAATTTACCTAAGGACTCATCATGATGTGGATTTTGAAGTAAAGTTGTACAATTCTGAGAGCGTAACCCATTTTGGTTGCAAAAAATGGGAAGCACTTTCCAAGATTTATGGTTTTGATGAGGGTATGCTTGTCACCATGGATCTCGGTGATCCTGAAATCAAGCAAGACAATATGGACATTTGGGTCCTTGTTGATACGCCTCCAATTCTACCGCTATGTGAGTTTCTCAAACATAGTTATTAGCTAATTTATATTGTTTATTTTAAAATAGTTGACAGCTTATTTCCATTGAAAGCTTATTTTCATTCTTCAAAGAATGTGTGGGAGATGGTAGACAAAACCCACTAGATCGATGGCTCCGAATTAACTTACAAGGAGAAAAATCATCTGGGTGGATTTTCTACTGACATTGAGAATTACAATATCTACAATCAAACTCCTCAACATTATGGTCAATATGTGCCACTAGTGCACATGTTCAACAATGGTAACTACCATGGAGATACCCTGGTAAGATTTTTTACTATTACGACATCCGTGCATCTTTTGCATACTTCTAAAACAAGTACATCATTGCTAACTATGAAGTTATTACTATGTTCTTCAATAGATAATCCCAGAGAATTGTGTGCCTCATTTGATGTATGAGAAAGGTGGCCTTAATGTTTTGAACATACAGCCAGGTCATCCTACGAATCTCAATTGTCCATACCAGATTTCTAAAAGAAGTGGAGACATGCAAATCAAAGGATGGAAAAATGTATGGACAGTCGTAAGGAGGTTCTTGGAAGCAAAAGAAAGCGAACTGCAAGAAGTGGAGACAGATGATCTCCATTCTCCATAATGGAGAGTCAGGGTCTATATTGTTTTATGCTATTTTACCTTAAATAGGGTATTTAGGTCCTGCCTAATACTGATGATCATGTGCTAAGAACAATTAAGTAGGGTTATTTCGATGACTATCAAGATGATGATCATATGACTTGTTATTAATAATGAGTAGAAGTTGTATGATGATGATTAGTAGGACTTGTTAGGATTATTATTACTTGCGGCAAACTCTCTACTCGCGGTCTCAATACTTGTAATGTTCTATCTTTGTTCGGTCTTTTGAATTCGGAGACTAATATGATGAATTGTATTCGGAGACTAATATTCTATTGTATTCGATGAATCTGCTGTTGCTGTGTGGGGCTGTCTATATTCTGTCCAGTAATATATTTTGTATACTGTGCAAATATCAGAAAAAAATCCCTAATATTCATACTACTAGTGCACCACCAACTAGTGTGCCATTAGTAAGCTAGAGCACACTAGTGGCGCATCATCAACTAGTGCGCCATTAGTAAGCCTTAGCACATGGGTAAATATGGCCCCTGGGAGGCATACTAAAGGCGCACCGTGGGTATACTAATGGCGCACTGCGTGGTGCACCATTAGTATACCAGATACTAATGGTGCACCCGTGGTGCGCCATTAGTATACCAGATACTAATTGCGCACCAGTGGTGCGCCACTAGTAAAAAAATTCTAATGTCATGATGCTAGTGGCGCACCTATGGTGCACCATTAGTAGGCAAAACACGTGCGCCACTAGTAGGCCTTTTCCTAGTAGTAAGTGATGGAGTGTGTCATGAAAAACGGAACGGTGGAAAGTTGCATGGCAATATATCTCGGAATAGTTATGGAAATTCCATAATAGGTAGGTGTGGTGGCTATTTTGAGGAAGGTATATGGTGGGTGTATGATACCGGCGAAAGGTGCGCAATATTAGAGAGGCCAGCAAATGTGGAAGGGTGAGAGTGCGTATAATCCATGGAATTAACATTAATCATAAAGAACTCATATACTTATTGCAAAAATCTACAAATTATCAAATCAAAGTATTACGCGCATGCTCCTAGGGGGATAGATTGGTAGGAAAAGACCATCGCTCATCCCCGACCGCCACTCATAAGGAAGACAATAAAAAAATCATGCTCCGACTTCATCACATAACGGTTTTACATACGTGCATGCTACGGGAATCACAAACTTTAACACAACTATTTCTCAAATTCACAACTACTCAACTAGCACAACTTTGATATCACCATATTCATATCTCAAAACAATTATCAAGCATCAAACTTCTCATAGTATTCAACACACTCATAAGAAAGTTTTATTATTAATCTTGTATACCAAGCATATTAAGACTTTAAGAAAATTACCATTCTATTTAAGACTCTCAAAATAATCTAAGTGACACATGAGAGATCAATAGTTTCTATAAAACAAATCCACCACTGTGCTCTAAAAGATATAAGTGAAGTACTAGAGCAAAACTATATAACTCAAAAGATATAAGCGAAGCACATAGAGCATTCTAACAAATTTCAAATCATGTATGGCTCTCTCAAAAGGTGTTCACAGCAAGTATGATTGTGGTAAACTAACAAATAATGACTCAAATAATACAAGACGCTCCAAGAAAAACACATATCTTGTGGCAAATAAAAATACAGCTCCAAGCAAAGTTACCGATACAAGTAGACGAAAGAGGGGATGCCTTCCGGGGCATCCCCAAGCTTTGGCTTTTAGGTGCCCTAGATTATCTTGGGGGTGCCATGGCCATCCCCAAGATTAGGCTCGTTCCACTCCTTGTTCCATAATCCATCAAATCTTTACCCAAAACTTGAAAATTTAACAACACAAAACTTAAAGTAGAAAATCTCGTGAGCTCCGTTAGCAAAAGAAAATAAAAGACCACTTCAAGGAACTGTAATGAACTGATTCTTTATTTATATTGGTGTTATACCTACTGTATTCCAACTTCTCTATGGTTTATAAACTATTTTACTAGCCATAGATTCATCAAAATAAGCAAACAACACAAGAAAAACAGAATCTGTCATAAACAGAACAGTCTGTAGTAATCTATATCAAGCGCAAGATTTGGGACCCCAAAAATTCTAAAATAAATTTCTGAATCTGAGGAATTTATCTATTAATCATCTGAAAAAAGAATTAACTAAATAGCACTTTCCAAATAAAAATGACAGCAGTTCTCGTGAGCGCTAAAGTTTCTGTTTTTTACAGCAAGTTCAACAAGACTTTCCCCAAGTCTTCCCAACGGTTCTACTTGGCACAAACACTAATTAAACACAAAAAACAAAACAAAAACAGAGGCTAGATAAATTATTTATTACTAAACAGGAGCAAAAAGCAAGGAATAAAAATTAAATTGGGTTGCCTTCCAACAAGCGCTATCATTTAATGCCTCTAGCTAGGCATAACAAGCAAGAATAGATCTAGTATTTCCATATTTGGTAGGCAATCCATAAGTGGCTCTCATAATAGATTCATAAGGTAATTTAATTTTCTTTCTAGGAAAATGTTCCATGCCTTTCCTTAATGGAAATTGGAATCTAATATTTCCTTCCTTCATATCAATAATTGCACCAATCGTTCCAAGGAAAGGTCTACCAAGAATAATAGGACATGAAGGATTGCAATCTATGTCGAGAACAATAAAATCTACGGGGACATAATTCCTATTTGCAACAATAAGAACATCGTTAATTCTTCGCATAGGTTTCTTAATAGTGGAATCCGCAAGGTGCAAGTTTAGAGAGCAATCATCAAAATCACGGAAACCTAACAAATCACACAAAGTCTTTGTAATCGTGGAAACACTAGCACCCAAATCACATAAAGCATAGCATTCATGATCTTTTATTTTAATTTTAATAGTTGCTTCCGACTCATCATAATGTTTTATAGGGATATAAACTTCCAATTCAAGTTTTTCTTCATAAGATCGCATCAAGGCATCGACGATATGTTTAGTAAACGCTTTATTTTGACTATAAGCATGAGAAGAATTTAGAACGGATTGTAACAAGGAAATACAATCAATCAAAGAGCAATTTTCATAGTTAAATTCCTTGAAATCCATAATAGTGGGTTTAGCAACATCTAGGGTTTTAATTTCTTCAATCCCACTTTTATCAAATTTAGCATCAAGATCAACAAATTCCGAATTCTTGGAACGCCTTCTAGGTAAAGTTGGATCATTTTCAGTCCCATCATTATCAAGATTCATATTGCGAAACAAATATTTAATAGGGGACACATCAATAACTTTTAGATCTTCATCTTTATTTTCATAGGAACTAGAAGAACATGCTCTTATAAAGGCATCTTTCTTAGCACGCATCCTAGCGGTTCTTTCTTTGCACTCATCAATGGAAATTATAATGGCTTTGAGAGACTCAATGATATCATGCTTAGGTGGAATAGATCTAAGTTTCAAAGAATCAACATCAAGAGTAATTCTATCAACGTTCCTAGCCAAATCATCAATCTTAAGCATTTTTTCTTCAATCAAAGCATTGAAATTCTTTTGTGAAGTAATAAATTCTTTAATATTAGATTCAAAATCAGAGGGCATCTTATTATAATTTCCATAAGAATTGTTGTAGGAATTACCATAATTATTAGAGGGATTACTAGGATTAAGGCCTAGGATTAAAATTTCCTCTCTACGCGTTGTTACCAAAATTGTTCGTACCAACAAAATTCACATCCATAGATTCATTATCATTCTCAATCAAAGTAGACAAGGGCATATCATTAGGATCAGAAGAAACACTCTTATTAGCAAATAATTTCATAAGTTCATCCATCTTTCCACTCAACACATTAATTTCTTCTATCGCATGCACCTTTTTATTAGTAGATCTTTCAGTATGCCATTGAGAATAATTAACCATAATATTATCTAGGAGTTTAGTAGCTTCTCCTAAAGTGATTTCCATAGAAGTGCCTCCCGCATCCGAATCTAAAAGATTTCTAGAAGAAAAATTTAATCCGGCATAAAAAATTTGTATAACCATCCACAAATTTAGACCATGAGTAGGGCAATTACGTATCATTAGTTTCATTCTCTCCCAATCTTGTGCAATATGTTCATGATCAAGTTGCTTAAAATTCATAATATCGTTTCTGTGAGAGATGATCTTAGCGGGACAAAAATACTTAGAGATAAAAGCATCTTTGCACTTATTCCATGAATCAATACTATTTTTAGGCAAAGACGAAAACCAAGCTTTAGCATGATCTCTAAGCGAAGAAGGAAATAGCTTCAATTTAACAATATCATTATCCACATCTTTCTTCTTTTGCATGTCACACAAATCAACGAAGCTATTTAGATGGGTAGCGGCATCTTCACTAGGAAGGCCGGAAAACGGATCTTTCATGATAGGATTCAGCAAAGCAGTATTAATTTCAAAAGATTCAGCATCGGTAAGAGGAGCAATCGGAGTGCTAATAAAATCATTGTTGTTGGTATTGGTGAAGTCACACAATTTAGTATTATCTTGAGCCATCGTGACAAGCAACAAACTAACACACAAGCAAACAGAAAGCAAGCGGGAAAAAATAGGCAAATAGAGAAACAGAGGCAAATGGGGGAGAGGATAGAGAGAGAGGGCGAATAAAACGGCAAGCGTGAAGTGGGGGAGAGGAAAACGAGAGGCAAATGGCAAATAATGTAATGCGGGAGATAATGGTATGTGATGGCTACTTGGTATGTTGACTTTTGCGTAGACCTCCCTGGCAATGGTGCCAGAAATCCTTCTTGCTACCTCTTGAGCACTGTGTTGGTTTTCCCCGAAGAGGAAGGGATGATGCAGCAAAGTAGCGTAAGTATTTCCCTCAGTTTTTGAGAACCAAGGTATCAATCTAGTAGGGGCCTACGCGCAATTCCCTCGTACTTGCAAAAAAACAAATAAATCCTCGCAACCAATGCAAATAGGGGTTGTCAATCCCTATAGGGGCACTTACGAGAGTGAGATCTGATAGGTATGATAAGATAATATTTTTGGTATTTTTATGATAAAGATGCAAAGTAAAATAAAGGCAAAGTAAATAGCAAAGAAAATAACTAAGAAGTAGGAGATTAATATGATGAAGATAGACCCGGGGGCCATAGGTTTCATTAGTGGCTTCTCTCGAGAGCATAAGTATTCTACGGTGGGTGAACATATTACTATTGAGCAATTGACAGAATTGAGCATAGTTATGAGAATATCTAGGTATGATCATGTATATATGCATCACGTCCGGGACAAGTAGACCGACTCCTGCCTGCATCTACTACTATTACTCCACTCATCGACCGCTATCCAGCATGCATCTAGAGTATTAAGTTAAAACAGAGTAACGCCTTAAGCAAGATGACATGATGTAGAGGGATAGACTCATGCAATATGAAGAAAACCCCATCTTGTTATCCTCGATGGAAACAATACAATACATGCCTTGCTACCCTTATTGTCACCGGGAAAGGACACCGCAAGATTGAACCCAAAGCTAAGCACTTCTCCCATTGCAAGAAAGATCAATCTAGTAGGCCAAACCAAACTGATAATTTGAAGAGACTTGCAAAGATAACCAATCATACATAAAAGAATTCATAGAAGATTCAAATATTATTCATAGATAGACTTGATCATAAACCCACAATTCATCGGTCTCAACAAACACACCGCAAAAAGAAGATTACATCGAATAGTTCTCCACAAGAGAGGGGGAGAACATTGTATTGGGATCCAAAAAGAGAGAAGAAGCCATCAAGCTAATAACTATGGACCCGTAGGTCTGAGGTAAACTACTCACACTTCATCGGAGGGGCTATGGTGTTGATGTAGAAGCCCTCCGTGATCGATGCCCCCTCCGACAGAGCTCCGAAACAGGCCCCGGGAAGGGATCTCGTGGATACAAAAAGTTACGGCGGTGGAATTAGGGTTTTTGCTCCGTATCTGATCGTTTGGGGGTACGTAGGTATATATCGGAGGAAGGAGTACGTCGGTGGAGCAACAGGGGGCCCACGAGGGTGGAGGGCGTGCCTGGGGGGGGGGTCTTGACCTAGGGTCCAAGTCTCCTGGATCATAATCTTCCTAAAAATCACGTTCCCGAAGGTTTCATTCCATTTGGACTCCGTTTGATATTCCTTTTCTTTGAAACCCTAAAATAGGCAAAAAAAGAAATTATGGGCTGGGTCTCCGGTTAATAGGTTAGTCCCAAAAATAATATAAAAGTGGATAATAATGCCCAATAATGTCCAAAACAGTAGATAATATAGCATGGAGCAATCAAAAATTATAGATACGTTGGAGACGTATCAACGTGTCATAGTAGAGGCGCTCACGTAGCATGTACACGTATGTACAGCGGGCGGTGTGCAAGAAAGAAAATACGGCCACGTACGTACATACGGGCAGGGTCTCGAACGCTTACTCGCGCATATGTACGGCCAGGGCTCATGTACATGGCTGGGTCAGAACGGAGAAACTGCGTCGTCGTCGTGTTCATGGGGAGCCAACCGGCTGGGTCAGAATGGAATGCGTCGTCGTGTTCATCAGGAGGGCTTGGCCGGAACAACCGATGGAAACGTGGCCTAGCGTACTGCAGAACGGAGGAAACCGCGTTGTGTTCGACATACCATGTTCGAAACAGGATCCTGTTCATCGGGAGGGGTCTGGCGTACCACAAAAGGGAGGAGACAGACCTCTTACGGTCGAGACGGGGGTCCTGTTGATTGGGAGGGGTGTTGCGTATTGCAAAACGTAGGAAACAAACTTGTGTTGGAGCGCTATGGTCGAAACGGGGGTCCTGTTCATCAGGAGGGGTGTGACGTACTGCAAACGGGACTCCATGGGATACTGTTCATCTCCACCATCGACCCCCTCCAGCCTCCATGGGCTATTGTTCATCCACCGTCGACCTCCTCCAGCCTCCACCTGCGAATTTTCATCCACGGGCTCTTGTTCATCCAGCCTCCACCGCGTGCTACTTCACCGGCTACTGTTCAGTCAGCCCTCTCCTCGGGCTCTTGTTCAACCACCCCTCCACGGGCTACTGTTCATCCATCCCTCCACCGTCTACTGTTCATCCAGCCCTCCACGGGGTGGTCCTGTTCATCCTGCCCTCCACGGGGTCCTATTCATCCAGCCCCAACCGACTCGATCAATCGGGGTCTTGTTCATCCAAAGGCAACACCACGGGGTCCTGTTCATCCACCTCCACCGTCTACTGTTCATCCAGCCCTCCACGGGGTGGTCCTGTTCATCCTGCCCTCCACGGGGTTCTATTCATCCAGCCCCAACCGACTCGATCGATCGGGGTCTTGTTCATCCAAAGGCAACACCACGGGGTCCTGTTCATCCACCTCCATCGGGAACTGTTCATCCAAACCCTCCCAGCAATGCTCACTGTTCATCTAGAGGCAGCATCGATCGGCTTCAGTTAACAGCCATCGATCGATCGCTCGGGTTCAGTAACGCGTAGCCTGCAGTGCAATCGCTCAGGTTCAGTTAGAGTCCAATGCCTCGCACCCACGTGCGTGCGTGTACGAGAGAAACATGCATCGCTCGGCCCCGACCACCCACCGTAACCGGGAACACCCCGATATTTTCCTCGCCCTCGCTTCTACCATGATTTTTCCCGTCATGGACGACCCAAAGAATGTTATGCAGCTGCGTCTCTGGCCCGCCCAGGACGAAAAGCCCATTTTTTGTCATGATTTTTTGTCATAGAAGTAGGACCCCACCACATCTATGATGATACCGGGTTTTGTCACAATTATCGTCATAGAAGTGTCATAAGTATGGCAATTTTTTTTCGTTCAGCCCAAAATGTCATGAATGTGTCTTTTTTTGTAGTGGACCCATGTCCGTGCCCCCGCAGCCACTGGTAGAAAAAGAGGCTTCCGTCCAGCCCCATTAGTCGCGAAACTGTAGGAACCGCGACTAATGAAGTCTTTAGTCGCGGTTCGGCAGACGAACCGCGAGCAAAGGCTTGGGCCAGGGCGCTCGGTGGCTAGCTGGTGCACGTGAGGGGCTTTAGTCGCGGTTAGCCAGGCCAACCGCGACTAAAGGTGCCCAAAGGCCTTTAGTCGCGGTTGGCCTGGCCAACCGCGACTAAAGCTCCTCCCCTATATATACCAGTTCAGCGCACTCACTTAGCCATTTGGTGCCACTTCTCTTCACAAGGGGGTGTAGGTTTGCTTTTGGTTCCTCTTATGCACACAAGGTGTTTGATGAAATGCCCAACAGCGTGAAACAAACATGATATGAAGTGTTGGAGCCACACTTGAGGTTCCTCCTCGATCGCGGTTAGCAACTTGAACCTTTCATGCATGTGTGTCATTGATAAAATATGCATGTGTGTTGTTCATTGTTTAATTTCTATTGTTTATAGCTAGTTACTTTAACAAATGCATGATGGTTAATTATATATTTTATATTATAATAATGCAGATGAATCGGCAATGGATGTACGGTAACCGACTCTCCCGCGAGTTCACTACGGGTTTGAAAGATTTCCTCGTAGTGGCTAATGCGAACAAGCAGAAGGGTTTTGTTATCTGTCCATGTGTTGACTGTAAGAATCAGAAGGGTTACTCTTCCTCAAGAGAAGTTCACCTGCACCTGCTTCGGCACGGTTTCATGCCAAGCTATAATTGTTGGACCAAGCATGGAGAAAGAGGGGTTATAATGGAAGAAGATGAAGAAGGGGATGATTTCATCGATGAAAGCTATCTTGCTCATTTCGGTGATACTTTCATGGAGGATGCTGAAGGTGAAGGGGAAGGTGAAGGGGCAGGTGAAGGGGAAGGTGAAGGGGAAGGTGAAGGTGAAGGTGAAGAAGAGGCACGTGATGAGACCGTTGATGATCTTGGTCGGACCATTGCTGATGCACGGAGACGCTGCGAAACTGAAAAGGAGAGGGAGAATTTGGATCGCATGTTAGAGGATCACAGAAAGTCGTTGTACCCTGGATGCGATGATGGTCTGAAAAAGCTGGGCTGCACACTGGATTTGCTGAAATGGAAGGCACAGGCAGGTGTAGCTGACTCGGCATTTGAAAACTTGCTGAAAATGTTGAAGAATATGTTTCCAAAGAATAACGAGTTGCCCGCCAGTACGTACGAAGCAAAGAAGGTTGTCTGCCCTCTAGGTTTAGAGGTTCTGAAGATACATGCATGCATCAACGACTGCATCCTCTACCGCGGTGAATACGAGAATTTGAATGAATGCCCGGTATGCACTGCATTGCGTTATAAGATCAGAGGCGATGACCCTGGTGACGATGTTGAGGGCGGGAAACCCAGGAAGAGGGTTCCCGCCAAGGTGATGTGGTATGCTCCTATAATACCACGGTTGAAACGTCTGTTCAGGAACAAAGAGCATGCCAAGTTGTTGCGATGGCACAAAGAGGACCGTAAGTCGGACGGGGAGTTGAGACACACCGCAGATGGAACGCAATGGAGAAAGATCGACAGAGAGTTCAAAGATTTTGCAGCTGACGCAAGGAACATAAGATTTGGTCTAAGTACAGATGGCATGAATCCTTTTGGCGAGCAGAGCTCCAGCCATAGCACCTGGCCCGTGACTCTATGCATCTACAACCTTCCTCCTTGGTTGTGCATGAAGCGGAAGTTCATTATGATGCCAGTGCTCATCCAAGGTCCGAAGCAACCCGGCAACGACATCGATGTGTACCTAAGGCCATTAGTTGATGAACTTTTACAGCTGTGGGGCAGACCTGGTGTCCGTGTGTGGGATGAGCACAAAAAAGAGGAATTTAACCTACGAGCGTTGCTTTTCGTAACCATCAACGATTGGCCTGCTCTTAGTAACCTTTCGGGACTGTCAAATAAGGGATACAATGCATGCACGCACTGCTTACATGAGACTGAAAGTGTACATTTGCCAAATTGTAAGAAGAACGTGTACCTTGGGCATCGTCGATTTCTTCCGAAAATTCATCCAGTAAGAAAGAAAGGCAAGCATTACAACGGCAAGGCAGATCACCGGCCGAAGCCTGCGGAACGCACTGGTGCTGAGGTATTTGATATGGTCAAGGATTTGAAAGTCATCTTTGGAAAGGGTCCTGGCGGACAATCAGTTCCGAAGGGAGCTGACGGGCACGCAGCCATGTGGAAGAAGAAATCTATATTCTGGGAGCTAGAATATTGGAAAGTCCTAGAAGTCCGCTCTGCAATCGACGTGATGCACGTTACGAAGAATATTTGCGTGAACCTCCTAAGCTTCTTGGGCGTGTATGGGAAGACAAATGATACAAAGGAAGCACGGCAGGACCAGCAACGTTTGAAAGACCCTGATGACCGGCATCCGGAATGGTTTCAAGGTCGTGCCAGCTACGCTCTGACCAAAGAAGAGAAGGTCATCTTTTTTGAATGCCTGAGCAGTATGAAGGTCCCGTCTGGATTCTCGTCCAATATAAAGGGAATAATAAACATGGCGGAGAAAAAGTTCCAAAACCTGAAGTCTCACGACTGCCACGTGATTATGACGCAATTGCTTCCGATTGCTTTGAGGGGGCTCCTGCCGGAAAATGTTCGAGTAGCCATTGTGAAGCTATGTGCATTCCTCAATGCAATCTCTCAGAAGGTAATCAATCCAGAAGATCTACCACGGTTACAGAACGATGTGATCCAATGTCTTGTCAGTTTCGAGTTGGTGTTCCCGCCATCCTTCTTCAATATTATGACGCACCTCTTGGTTCACCTAGTCGAAGAGATTTTCATTCTCGGTCCTGTATTTCTACACAATATGTTCCCCTTCGAGAGGTTCATGGGAGTATTAAAGAAATATGTTCGTAACCGTGCTAGGCCAGAAGGAAGCATCGCCAAGGGCTATGGAAATGAGGAGGTAATTGAGTTTTGTGTTGACTTTGTTCCTGACCTTAAGCCGATTGGTCTTCCTCGATCGCGGCACGAGGGGAGACTAAGTGGAAAAGGCACGATCGGAAGGAAATCAACGACATGTATGGACGGCCATTCTCTGACTGAAGCACACCACACTGTACTGACCAATTCCAGCTTGGTGGCTCCGTACTTTGAGAAACACAAGAATATTTTACGCTCGGACAACCCGGGGAAGCCTGAATCCTGGATTAGGAAGGCCCACATGGAGACTTTCGGCAGTTGGTTGAGAAAACATTTAATGAATGACAATGATGTTGTAGATCAGCTGTACATGTTGGCCAAGACACCATCTTCGACTATAACGACTTTCCAAGGGTACGAGATAAATGGGAATACATTTTACACGATCGCCCAAGATAAAAAGAGCACCAACCAAAACAGTGGTGTCCGCTTTGATGCAGCAACCGAGAATGGGCAAAAGGTCACATATTATGGTTACATAGAGGAGATATGGGAACTTGACTATGGACCCTCCTTTAAGGTCCCTTTGTTCCGGTGCAAATGGTTCAAGCTAACAGGAGGTGGGGTAAAGGTGGACCAGCAATACGGAATGACAATGGTGGATTTCAACAATCTTGGTTACCTTGACGAACCATTCGTCCTAGCGAAAGATGTCGCTCAGGTTTTCTATGTGAAGGACATGAGTAGCAAACCGAGGAAACGGAAAGATAAGAAAACGATCAGTACATCATGCGATGATCCAAAGCGCCACATTGTTCTTTCAGGGAAAAGAAACATCGTGGGAGTGGAGGACAAGACAGACATGTCAGAAGATTATAATATGTTTGCTGAAATTCCGCCCTTCAAAGTGAACACCGACCCAAGCATTAAGTTAAATGATGAGGATGCTCCATGGATACGGCACAATCGTAAGCAAGCAGGGACACAAGGGAAGAAATGATGTGTAATAATTTATTGTACCAAACTTTGTTGAATGGATCATGTGAATTATATTACCCGTGATGTGTTTGGTGTCCATTTTCGAATGATTCGAGATACCACTGATGATACATGAAATTTGGAGTGATTTAGTCATACTCCTGCCTAGGCGTATAAAATTTTGAATTGAATTAGTTTTATTTTTCTGAATTTTTTGATATATTATTTGTATTTTTAACATTTTGAATTGAATTAGTTTTATTTTTCTTAATTTTTTGATATATTATTTGTATTTTTAGAATTTTGAATTGAATTAGTTTTATTTTTCTGAATTTTTTGATATAATATTTGTGTTTTTAACATATTGAATTGAATTAGTTTTATTTTTCTGAATTTTTTGATATATTATTTGTGTTTTTAACATATTGAATTGAATTAGTTTTTTTTTCTGAATTTTTTGATATATTATTTGTATTTTTAACATTTTGAATTGAATTAGTTTTATTTTTCTTAATTTTTTGATATATTATTTGTATTTTCAGAATTTTGAATTGAATAAGTTTTATTTTTCTGAATTTTTTGATATAATATTTGTGTTTTTAACATATTGAATTGAATTAGTTTTATTTTTCTGAATTTTTCGATATATTATTTGTATTTCTAACATTTTGAAAAAGAAAAGTATTTTAAGAACACCTTTAGTCGCGGTTGGCCTGCCCAACCGCGACTAAAGGTCGTTGCGCGCGGCAACAAAAACCCGCCAAAAAAGCCCTTTAGTCGCGGGTCTCCTCTCCAACCGCGACTAAAGGTTACCCTTTAGTCGCGGGTCGCCTCCCCAACCGCGACTACCGCGACTAAAGGTCGTTGCGCGCGGGAACAAAAACCCGCCAAAAAAGCCCTTTAGTCGCGGGTCTCCTCTCCAACCGCGACTAAAGGTTACCCTTTAGTCGCGGGTCGCCTCCCCAACCGCGACTAAAGGTACCCTTTAGTCGCGGGTCGCCTCCCCCAACCGCGACTAAAGGGGGGGCTATAAATACAAGGACCCGAACCCCTTCCTCGTCTTCTCCGATTCAACACCGCGCCGAAGGTCTGCCGCCCCGTCTCGCCCTCGCCCTCGACGCCGCCCGCCGTCGCCCTCGCCCTCGACGCCGCCCATCGTCGCCCTCGACGCCGCCCGCCGTCGCCCTCGCCCTCGACGCCGCCCGCCGTCGCCCGCCGTATGTTTGCCGCGCGCCGCCTCGCTCGCCCTCGTCGGCCGCGCGCCGCCTCGCTCGCCCTCGTCGCCGCCTCGCTCGCCCTCGTCGGCCGCGCGCCGCCTCGCTCGCCCGCCCTCAACGCCGCCGGCCGGCCTCTCGGTACTGCCGCGCGCGCGCACGGGCCACCGGTCTCAGACAGAGAGCGAGATCGTGGAGAGAGAGAGAGGGGCGCCGCGGGCCACCGGAATTTTTTCTTTTTTTTCTTTTTTTTGTTCTTTTTAATTTTAACTAGTTAATTAGTTTAACAAAAACGGTAAAATAACTTAAAACTTGATAATTAACAAAAAAACCGTAAAATTTGATAATTAACAAAAAAACGTATATAAAACTTGATAATTAACAACAAA
The DNA here is from genome assembly GCF_018294505.1 of Triticum aestivum. Classification (NCBI taxonomy): domain Eukaryota; kingdom Viridiplantae; phylum Streptophyta; class Magnoliopsida; order Poales; family Poaceae; genus Triticum; species Triticum aestivum. Next base: position 79,335,368 of record NC_057803.1, on the reverse strand, counting down.
AAAGGGGGGGGGCTATAAATACAAGGGCCCGAACCCCTTCTCGCCCGCCGCCCCCTCTCGCCCACGTACGGCGCCCGCCGCCCCTCTCGCCCTCGTACGCCGCCCGCCGGCCTCCCTCGCCCACCGCGCCGCCTCTCGCCCGCCCTCAACGCCGCCGGCCGGCCTCGCTGCCCTCAACGCCGCCGGCCGGCCTCGCCGCCCTCAACGCCGCCCCCCAATCCACCTCGGGCCGGCCTCGCCGCCCTCAACGCTGCTCTACAGAGAGCGATGAGATCGTGGAGAGAGAGAGAGAATTTTTTTTGTTCACTTAATTAATTTGTTTTTACTACATGTTTTCAGGACTGACATAATGGCGGACGATAGAGCTGACCCGATTATGGACAACTATGATCCGGACGGTGAAGCACATATGTTCGGCATCATAAACGGCGATATTCTATATGTGCCGACCGGACAAGAAGAAGATGATATCTCTTCTTATCTGAACCTTGACGGTGAAGATGAAGGGCGCCGTCAGCAAGATGATGCCGAACAAACGTCGATAAACGACGATCTTCAAATGGAAGTAGCAACCACCTCCGGCGCCGAGGTATATATATATACATTGAGCCTCTGGTGATACAAACTAACTGATTTGAATAAATATGTGTGGACTAACGCGCGCGACTCTCTTTCTTATTTTAGCCCTCGGCCGGATCGTCGAAACAATCGAGTACGTCGTCAAAGCGTGGCGCAACCAAGACGATGAAACAAGGAGAAACATGCACCATCGAGGTTGTCGACAGTGCAACCGGCAGGCCGCTGGAGCCCCGCAAGAACGCCACCAAGTTTGTCAACCAATGCGGAGCCATTGTTAGAGACAACGTCTCGATCACCGTCCAGGAGTGGAATAAGCCAAAGAAGGCACGAATTGCTGGTTTCACTTTTGTCGATAAGAGAACAAAAAAAGATTGCTTCAAAAAGCTTATGGAACATTTCGTTCTACCTCCGGAATACAACAAATTCGATGAGGAGGGTAACAAGATTGAGGAAAACAAGGAGAGGAGGAGGCTAGTCAAACAGTTCGCTCTTCATAAGATGGCCGACGCATTCCGGAAATTCAAGCAAAATCTAGCCCATGACTTTGTCAAGCAGAACAAGACTCCGGATTTCAAAGGACAATATGAGAAACTGAAACATGATTGGCCAGAATTTGTGAAGCAAAAGAAATCGGAGCAGTTCATTCAAATATCGAAAAAAATAAGGAAAATGCGGCTAAGAAGGAGTACAATCATATTATGGGGCCAGGAGGGTATCGCCTTTGGGAGCCTAGGTGGGAGAAGATGGAGAACGAGCTGAGGGCGCGAGGAATCCGTCCAGGTACGGAGGGATGGGACCCAAGGGCCAAAAGCTGGTGGTACGGGCATGGGGGAACGCTGAACCCGGAGACAGGGGACTGTGTTTACCGGGGCAAAATAATTAAACCCACCCAAGCCCTTATTGACGCAATGAGGGATGCTCAAGAGGGGAAGATCAAGTTCAACAGAGAGAACGACGCGCTGACAAAAGCCCTCGGGAATCCTGAACACGGAGGACGTGTACGAGGCATGGGGCACATTCCGTGGAAAATAGGGTTCCCCCAGAACGATGACCCGTACGGTTACAGAAGCCGGAAGAGAAAGATGGATCGGGAAGCAGATGTTGTGGCGCGGTTGGCATCGGAAATGGATGTGATGAAGAAAACCGTGAGTGTACTAGTAGCCGAACGAGATGCAGCTCGGGCGCAGCATGAAGATCATCCAGCGGATCTCAGAAGCCAGCAGCGGAGAAGCAGTGTGGCTTCCACGGAGGCCCCACCGGCTGGTGCAGATGCACCGACGATCGAAATTACTGCACCGGAGCCTCTGGTGGTCGAAATTACTGCACCGGAGCCTCTGGTGGTCGAAATTACTGCACCGGAGCCTCCTCGCTACCCCGTGGACGATATAAAGGAGATGAAAGAATGTCATCTGTATTATCCTATCGGGAACATGTCCATGAAGGTAGCCATCGGCAGTGCTTTACCATGTTTACCTGGAGCACTCCACCACAACACCCCCATTCAAGATGGCTATGCTCGTGTCACGGTGGAGGACATAGTCCAAGGGTTTGAGGACCTGGAGATTGACATTGCTACACCTGAAGGGGAGAAAAGACTTGGAGATGTCAAGCGCCATTTCATTCTATGGCAAAAGAAGTTTATCAAGTTTCCAGGCGAGGCGCCAAGGACAACAAGTCCACCCCCCTACGGTGGTGGCGGTTCACCTACACCTCCGTCACGTCAGCCGACGCCCCCCAGTCCACAACGTCCGGCGGGTGATCAGACGCCGCCCCCCAGTCCTCGTCCGGCGGGTGATCAGACGCCGCCCCCCAATCCACCTCCGGCAAAGAAGCAGAAGCAGTCCTGGATTATTAACCCGGACCCTTATGTACCTAAGACCACAAAGGTACCGGAGCCATCATTGAAGCCTCTCCCCACAAGGCCTTGGGAACGTAGTGCCGAGGAAACTGCCGCGGCCGCGGCTGCTGATCATGAGAAATGGAAGGCGGACTGCAAGAAGAAAAGAGAGCCCGAGCCCAAGCCAGTATTTTCTGATGAGCAAAAGAAGTGGGCTAAGTCATTTTTGAGCACACCGTCCCAAGCCGCGAAGAATCTGCCTGACGACTATGCACGTGAACTTCGTAGGCAGGCACTCATGTTGAAGGAGAAGAAAGAGCGGGCGGAGAACCAGGAGAACAAAGCCTTGGAGGAGGCCGAGAAAACGGAATTAGAAAGTAAAAAAAGCGGGAAACGAGTTGCCCAGCTCGGGGAACAAAGTAAACAATCGATTGCCCCGCTTATAGTGAAAGCCGCCGGTCCGGATGACCCCGATATCATAGCAGCTGCGGCAGCACATGGATTGACTGTAACGAGTGCCAGAGAACAAGCGGCCAACTTAGGTATTACTCTTCGTGAACTGTTAGGCCTTGATGAGGCGCCAGTGAAGGAGGTAGTAATTACATATGTGAAGAATGGGCCTCTCGTCGAGCCTGCGCAGGAACAGGATCTACCTCCACAAATGAAAGGTCTGCTGAAATGGTACAAGGGTTACATAAAAAATAAAAACGCCAAAGAATATATTTATGCGGAAGTTAGATATGAGCATCACTTCAAACATTACTATGTACAAATTCATCTGAGTGAATTGTTCCAGCTTTTCAATCTGCGCGAGCTCGACAAATCTATCATCAGTTGCTACGTTCTGTAAGTGATTTATTTCTACCCCATCTCGTTCATATTGCCTGCACTATATATATGTCCTAACTATATTGTTGTGTCCGCTATTATACATGCAGAATGAAGATTAAGGAATGCAGAGTAAGGAACATCCATGATGTTGGGTTCATTGACCCACACATCGTTAATGGATATGTGTTGGAGCATCACCCCGCCGACATGGAGGCAGACCTGTGGCAGTTTCTTACAAAGCAGGAACTCAAAAGTGATATTCTATTTCCTTACCATTTTGGGTGAGTGTTTCTGTCTTGAGCACATTCTCTTTTGTTTACTCCATGCATGGTATGTGGCCGGCTAATCGATGAGTTATGCATGACGTACTGTGCATGTATCGTGTCCGCAGGTTCCACTGGATTCTGCTAGTAATTAAAGTTGACACCTCAGAATGTCTCGTCCACGACTCTCTGAATAAGGATCCAAAGCTTTGGGTCGACATGAGAAGAATGCTGCAGAAGTAATTATTTTCATTCATTTGCGCTCTATATCGATCGGCCTATTTCGTTCATTTCCTAATATCAAGTAACTAATAACTCTCTTGTTCATTTAATTTTCTTTGCCTCGTAGGGTTTGGAGACGGTTCGTAGATACAAAGGTCGGTGAATTCAAAAAAGAGCTAGAATTCAAAAGGGCAAAGGCTAAGAATGGTGAGGATATTCAGCCAGCGGGGACCAATCTATGTGCATACTATGTCTGTGAGATGATCCGGAGATACACCTCTGAGCGGGTTCCGAGTGATACCAATGCTCAGAGGAATAACCTCCGGATGATGCTTAGTCCAGAAGCTCGCTTCCGACCACTTCAAGAGGAACTAGCTGGATGGTTCAGGAGGGAAGTCCTCCATCCTAAAGGAGAACACCATTACGAGGACGTAGAACTTTATATGCATTAAATTATGTATGGAAACTTGTTCAAAATTGTATATGGTCATCCGATGATATTGAATATATATTGTATATTCCTCTTGAATTCTTTTTGGTTTTAATTTCAAATTTGTTTGAAATTGTACATTCATATGCATGTATGTAGTACCGTAGAATATGTGAAACTCCTTCAAAATTAAAATAAAGCACAAAAGAAATAAAACAATACAAATTAAACAGAAAACAGGTTTAGGGGGGGGGGGGGCTAAAACCCTAAACCTGCGGCGGCCTTTAGTCGCGGTTGGCCAGAAGAACCGCGACTAAAGGTCCTCCGCCCCGACGGCCACCTGGCGCCCACGTGGACGGGCCTTTAGTCGCGGTTCTTAAGCAACCGCGACTAAAGGGTGGGGCCTTTAGTCGCGCCCGTTCGGTCGCGGTTGCGCAACCGCGACTAATGGCAGTTGCGAACCGCGACCAAAGGCCCTTTTTCCACCAGTGAGCCTGAATGGAACTTTGCCGAGGCTATGAGCTTCCGACCTGGGCATAGGAGCGTAGGGAAGCACCACCATGTGGATCCTGCATGTCATGTGTCCGCCGAGGCTACGAGCTCCTTAGCCAGGCATAGGCGCATACGACGCCTTCCTGGGCAAGCTCCTCCTGCTTCCGGAGGAGGCGAATGAGCCGACCCTGACCATGAGGCTCGAGTCTCTCCGACAAGAGACGAAATGGTCATCCGCACGGCTCCTTTGGAAGGGCGCGGGATGATGGTCTTTGACTTGCAGCGTCTCGCTGCATGACACACTCCAGCCGACGTCACGGTGTCTCAATGAAGAGACTTACCCCGAAACGGGGCTACAAGTAACTACAAAAACAATGATTCTCAAGGATCAGTCAGGGTTGTAGCTGATAGGTCAGTCGCTTTCACGTATTCTGCTTCCTGCTGGTCGTCCATTCCGTGTCCATGGGAGATATAGCCATGCTCATGTAGCAGTTTGACTTTGGCTTGCATCGCCTATGCGTGATAGTGTTATCATGTCATGCTTCTTCTCGGTGCACCACCTGTGCTGGTGGCCATGATCAAGTCTGAGAAGGCACGCCATTGTCACCTCTTCTCGGTCCTCAGCGGCACCCCCTTTGGCTGCAAAGTCGCTGGGATTTCGCTGCCCTCTTCCTTAATGTCCAAACTCCATATTGGCTAATACTACTAAAGTTCAAATTCACAATGAAAATTTCATTTTTCTGATGTAGCAAATTCATGTATGTATTACTAACTTACAATTGCAGAGCTACCATCCGACAGAATTATGTGGTTCTCTATGGCCTCGACAGTTGGGTCGGAGGAGTCCATGGCATATAGTTACATTTTCTAGCTAGAATATTTCCATCCATTGGTATGGCGGTGTCGAGCATGGGCCGATCCAACGAGACAAGGTCGGGATGATGGCCGGTTTTTGTGTGCTTCTTAATTTACTTGCTCGACTGTCTATTTTTCTAGGAGTATTCATGATGTATGCAACATCTAGATGCATACATGCAACCAATATTGTTCTCCAGATAAAGTTTTGGAATGATAACACTGAGCTACAGCTAAGTAATAATTTCTGTCGGGATACTCAGGTATACTACTCACAGTCGAACACAAAACTACAATTTTTCTTATGTTAATTTTTTTGGCATTGTGCCTTCCTGATGGATAACCTGCTGATGCTGCCTGCTTTGGCCTTTTGGATGCAATGAGTGTGCAATCATGGAGAAGAATTCAGAAGATAGAAATTTATGCATAGTTATTTTTAGCTAACATAGCGGTACTCACTTTATAGTCAGACCTCGCAAGAATTTTTTATTATCCCCTAATCTAATTAGTGTTTCATCCATGTGTAATGGTATGCTAAAATATACTACTAATATGGAGGGAGTCCTTTCTCAAGTCATTTGATCAGGTATAGTACCTTATGGGAGTTATTATTTTATTTCATGATTTTGTTTCTCCCGTACTATTTAAGGTATTTTCTTTTCAGATTTTGTTCTGCTAGCTAATAGTCCTTCGAAGATCTTTGTGTGGATATTTTAGTTGATATGATATATAGATAACTGGATATGATATGTAACATATAGCCGTCTACTTCTTTTCTACGGACTTATGACTATATTGGATACATTAATTCAGATGGTGAGCAAATAATGAACCGTCCTTATGATTTAAAATAACCTAGTAATTTTGTAGCAAAGTGATTCTCCCGTTGCATAGTGATTTTGCAGGTGACATGTAAATTGAGAAGAAGATGGTGATGCTGCATACTACCTCTTAAAATGATATTATCATTGGGTTCATTATTTGTCCCTTTTGTGAATTAGTTTTTGCATGCCACATGTACTACCAATTAAAAGAAATAGATAGTATTGAAAATTATTTTTTGACGTACAGAAAATTATGACATCCTTTAATCAATGGTACTTCTATTGGAAGTTGAAGATGCCAGCTAAGAGGAGCTTAGACCTTTATGGTCATTCCAAAAGTATGGAGGCTACTCGAGAAATTCAATAAGAAAACGACTTTAATGCTCGGGTCTTGGTAGTGGGTTGGATACATGGAAGATAGCAAAAAACAACAATTAGTATATAACGACAAGTAATTATGAGTACGTGTAGGGGAGACCATCATCGGCGAGGAGTAGCGGCGGGAAGGGTGGATCCTGGACAAGATGGACATACTATGGGGATGGGCACGCACTAGGTGTAGATGAGACATCTGGTGCATGCCATCATTGCAAGTCTACTGAATTACAAGTCGGTGTAGAGAGGGGCTTGTGAAAGCGGCCTGCTAGAGTGTGATGACCAGGCTCATCACCTTTATATTGATCACGTTCATTGTGAATAGGTGGATGACATGAGCACCTTCGACAATGGTGGTGAAGAGAGTGGCAATACGAATGAATCACTTGGAACATGCGAGGATTTATTTCCCCCGTTGCATCACACGGGCACACTTGCTAGTTATAATAACAATATTGAGCATCCTTCCGTAGAAGAAATTCTCCATGATAAGTAAACTATACGTGGTTTGGAATCTAAGGATTACCTTTATTTTATTACCAATCTAACAAAAAGAGTCCCTTATCCAGAAGTTATTCAAGCTTTATATTTGGGTGCGTATGATAAACTGGATTGGGTCACTAAAGGAATTGATGAGGGGTTTGACAAAGAGTGGATTGAAGATATGTCTATGGAACCTATTAAAGATGAGATACACGTTTCTTATGAACATATTTTTGGAGATGATCTTGAGTATGAATTAATGAATATCAAAATTACCAATCAAAGTCCTTTGCACCAATTAAGCTCCACCTCTAGGAAGGAAGAACATGAGAAAAGAGATTTATTAAGAAAGATTTTGGAAGATTTTATTAAGAAAGAATTGAATACCAGAGATCTTTGCATTATGCCTAGCTAGGGGCATAAAACAATAGCACATGTTGGTAGGCAACCTAATTTTTATATTTATGTTTTTTGCTTCTGTTTTTCAATAAATACATGATTAAACTTCTGTTATGATTGTTTTTTAGTATTTTAATTAGTTTTCGAGCCAAGTTAGATCTTTGGGATGATTTGGGTGATAGTTGATTTGATTCTCTGAAAAAAACCAGAAATTTAGCGCTTAGTTCTGGAATTTTGTAAATTCACATAAATGTGTTTTTGATCTGAATTTATACACAAGACTGATATAAAAATTGCCTACGTTGTCCTAATTTTTCATAATTTTTGGATTTACAGAAGTTTGGCCAAAGTCCATATTACTATAGACTGTTCTATTCTCTGAAAAAATTATATGCACACGCAATGATCTATCCATAAAGATGCATAGCAACAAGAGGGAGAGTATGTCTACGTACCCTTGTAGACCGAAAGCGAAAGCGTTTGACAACGCGGTTGATGTAGTCGGACTTCTTCTAGTTTCGACCGATCAAGTACCGAACGTACGTAACCTCCGTGTTCTGCACACGTTCATCTCAATGACGTCCCTTGTCTTCTTGACCCAGCAAAATAATGAGGAAATAGATGAGTTCCGTCAGCACGACGGCGTGGTGACGGTGATGGTGTAGTGATTCTCACAGGGCTTTGCCTAAGCACCGCGAAAATATGACCGGGGTGTAAACTGTGGAGGGAGGCGCTCCACACAGTTAACAATTGATGTTGTGTTTTCTAGGAGCCCCCTCCCCAGATATATATAGGTGGGAGGGGGAGGGGAGCAGCCAGGGTGTGCCCCAAGTAGGCCGAATCCTACTTGGGGTCCTCCCTAATTCGGCCTCCCCCTACCATATTTGTTGGAAGGAAAAGAGGAAGAGGGAAGAAGAGAAGGAACGGGGGCCGAACCCCCTCTTCTCCTTCTCCAATTTGGCCTCCTGCCATAAGGGGGGGGCGTCACCCCTTTTGGGCTGGTGTGCTCCCCTCCCGTGGCCCATATGGGCCATATATTTCCCCGGGGGTTCCGGTAACCCCTCCGATACACCTATAAATACCAGATACACTCCGGAAAACTTCTGGTGTCGAAATACTATCGTCCTGTATATCAATATTTACCTCTAGACCATTTCGAGACTCCTTGTCATGTCTGTGATCTCATCCGGGACTCCGAGCAACATTCGGTCAGCAAATCAAATAAGTCATATAATACAATATCGTCATCGAATGTTAAGCGTGCGGACCCTATGGATTCGAGAACTATGTAGACATGATCGAGACACCTCCCCGGTCAATAACCAATAGGGGAACCTAGATGCACATATTGGCTCCTACATATTCTATGAAAATCTTTATGGGTCGAACCGCTATGACAACATACGTTATTCCGTTTGTCTATCGGTGTGTTACTTCCCTAGATTCGATCATTGGTATATTCATACCTAGTTCAATCTTGTTACCGGCAAGTTGCTTTACTAGTTCCGTAATACATCACCTTGTGACCAAATCCTTAGTCGTTTGCTTGCAAGATTATGATGTGTATTACCAAGAGGGACCAGAGATACCTCTCAGATACCTAGAGTGACAAATCCTAATCTCGATCTATGCCAACTCAACAAACACCTTTGGAGAGACCTGTAGAGCATCTTTATAATCACCCAGTTACGTTGTGACGTTTGATAGCACACAAGGCATTCCTCCAGTATCCGGGAGTTGCATGAAGGAATGTGCTAAGCTAACAATAGCAATAAATTGAACGATCATTATGCTAAGCTAACAGATGGGTCTTGTCCATCACATCATTCTCCTAACGATGTGATCCCGTTATCAAATGACAACTCATGTCCATGGTTAGGAAACCTTAACCATGTTTTATCAACGAGGTAGTCAAGTAGAGGCTCACTAGGGACATAGTGTTTGTATATGTATTCACACATGTATTAAGGTTTCCGGTCAATACAATTCTAGCATGAATAATAAACATTTTTCAAGAATAAGGAAATATAAAATAACAAATTTATTATTCCCTCTATGTAGCGACCTGACCTCAGACGGTCAAGTCTCTGTGGTTCAGTGTCATACCTGAATCGGTAATGCTGACACACACAGTATTGCGTAGGATTTATAACAGAGTAGCAATCAGACACTTATGACATCGAATGTCTCAAAAGAGAACTTATTACAATAAATATGGCTTAGCGCCATCTAAATAACATAACAACAGAAGGCTTGGAAGATAAGTGAGTCCATCAACTCCAACGGTATAGCTGAGTGCATGACAAACGACCTACGGCATCTTACTCGTGGTCTGAAAAGACTGCAATATGATACGTTGCAGCCCGAAAATGGGTCAGCACATGGAATATGCTGGCAATATAACACAAGAGAGCAATGAACAGATAAATGCTATCACTAGATGCATATATGGCTGGTGGAGGCTCTATGGTTATATTGTTTTGAGAAAAGCCAATTTTTCCCTACAACAATGGAATATATTTTATTTACTACAAAGTTTGTTGAAAACATTGAGAAGGTTCCTCCAACTCAATCCCAATTAAAGTAATCATTAACCCAACAAATTAATTTTAGAGTGATGAGATCAACTCAATAATTCAAGTACCCGATACTCAAGATGTCCATAACCGGGGACACGGCTAACCATGATTAGTTTATACACTCAGCAGAGGTTTGCGCACTTTTGCCCACAAGACTCGATCTCCTCCGTTGGATTTCTCGCACTACATGGTGTTTGATAAATGGATGACCGAAACACAGTCTTTCAGAAGCATTGACTCTTTACTCTGGGTGGACAATCACACCTACTTTCCCCTACATCTGCTAGCCCACCACTGAAAGAGGTCATGCAACATACTCAACTATGATAGAGCCCATAATAGCTTGTGCCTGCACACAGAAGTTTCTAGCATGAATAATCTTATGATCCCTTTGAGCCTGGGTGGCAGACCGTAGGATGATCACACGGGTACTCCGGGATATCCTAGGACAACACTGGATTCTCCAGGTGCCCACAAGCAATCCACCCAGATGTGTATTCGAGTTGCCACCTTAAGTTGAACCATTAATTAGCAACTCACATCTGTCGTGGATACACTCAAACCCAAACCACGTCTACGAGCATAACATAGCAATATAAGCATAACGTAGAAGTAACTCCCAAGGGTTTGATAATAAAACAGGTAATAGATTCTACCTCATCATCTACTTCCCAGACCCACATGTTAAGAGATCCTACTCATGCAATATGTGAGGGTTGAAATAATGAATAAAAACTGGGTGATAAAGGGGTATGATCAAAGTATTACTTGCCGTCCTGACGATCTGCAAATCCTAAATACTTGTAGTAGCACGCTTCACACTCCGGGTGTTCTATCGCAAACAAACAATAACATACATAAGCAAACAAGCAAAGATGCACGGGGAAAACTCAAATAAGAAGATCTAACCAGAAAGTTCAACTAGAGAACTCCGGTTAGCAAAATGAATCAAATCAAACGGAGCAACGAAACTCAAACTACGAAAGAAACAAGATCCGATTACTAATCTGGACTAAAGTCAAATTTTACAATACCAAAATCTTGTTCAAGTTGGTTAAATGGAAAGAGGGCTCCGAGACAAAGATCTAGGCACGTGTTTCACCTAATTCGGATAAATGAGTGAAAATAATCGTGAAAAAACCCTGGAAAAAAGAAACTGATGAACAGGCTAACGAACGAACGTTCCTTGTCTGTGGCTAATGGTTGAACGACGTTCGTTAAAATGAACGTAAGGACGAACGTCCGAGATTTAACTAAACCGAGAATACTGAAAAAACGATATAGAAAAAAACGAACTAGGGTTCCGAAAAAAAACCGAACCGTATGGTTTTCTAGCGAAAACTGGCGGCGGCGGCTACCTCGACGATGGGCGGCAGGACGGGGCGGCGAGGCGGCGGCGGCTGGCGGCGGGGCGGCGGCTTAGGGCGCGGGGGTGGCTTAGGGTTAGGGTTTCAGCGGGGCGGCGCTCGTGGGCTGAGGCGACGGCCCGGGGCGGCTTTTCAAGGACCTGGCCAGAGGTGTCCGGCTCGGGTACGATCTGTTGTCGGTGTCAAAACCAGCGGATCTCGGGTAGGGGGTCCCGAATTGTGCGTCTAAGGCGGATGGTAACAGCAGGCGGGGGACACGATGTTTACCCAGGTTCGCGCCCTCTCAATGGAGGTAATACCCTACGTCCTGCTTGATTGATCTTGATGATATGAGTATTACAAGAGTTGATCTACCACGAGATCGTAGAGGCTAAACCCTAGATGCTAGCCAATGGTATGAATGTTGTTGTTCTGCAGACTAAACCCTCCGGTTCATATAGACACCGGAGGGGGCTAGGTTTACACAGAGTCGGTTACAAGGGAGGAAATCTAATGTCCGTATTTCCAAGCTTTCCTTCCACGCCAAGGAGCGTCCCATCCGGACACGGGACGGAGTCTTCAATCTTGTATCTTCATGGTCCAACAGTCCGGCCAAAGGATATAGTCCGGCTGTCCGGAGACCCCCTAATCCAGGACTCCCCCAGTAGCCCCTGAACCAGGATTCAATGACGACGAGTCCGGCGCAGATTTGTCTTCGGCATTGCAAGGCGGGTTCTTCCTCCGAATACTCCATAGAAGATTTTGAACACAAGGATAGTGTCCGGCTCTGCAAAACAAGTTCCACATACCACCATAGAGAGAATAATATGTCCACAAATCTAATCTGCTGACACGTTTGACAACATGACATCATGCCATGGCACGGTCATTATTCGAACCATTTTTCTCAACCAGCACTGCACATATCACGAGGCGGTTTTCTTGAAATGTCTTGTCAAAGCAGAGATCGTGTCCCCCTTATTATGAGATTCTCATCAATACGGACGTGGGTGACCCAATCGTGCCCGTTGGTATGACTCCTCGATTTCAGTCAAGTCCCAAACGGCCACGAGGAGGACGCTTGATATTCACCCACTTTATAAAGAGGCCAAGGTCTGTCCTTTTTTCCCTCTCGTACTCAGGCGAATCCTTCCCCCACCTCGAGTTCCAACACCCAAGGCTCAGGTCAGGCGCTTTGGACCTTCAACCATGTCCGGATCCAACCTTCAAGGTCGGTGGATGCCTTTCGCTATCACAGAAGAAGACATCAAGAAGCTGAGAGAGGCCAGGTATTTGACCCTCGAAATCTTGCACAGGCTGCCTGCTCGAGGGCAGGTCATTCCCACTCCCGAACCCAGCGAGTGTGTTGTATTCATCTATCACTTCCTCCGAGGGCTAGGCCTCGCTCTAGATACCTTTGTTAGGGGGCTCATGTTCTATTATGGGCTGGATTTCCATGACCTGGCCTCGGATTCCCTCCTTCACATCTCGTCGTTCATCGTCGTATGTGAGGCCTTTCTCCGCATTACCCCACACTTCGGCCTATGGCTCAAGACTTTCAATGTGAAGCCGAAGATGATCGAGGGGCAACACGCAGAGTGCAGAGGTGCCCTAAAAAGCAAAAATGCTGATGTTCCATGGCCAGAGGGTTCCTTCCCAGAGGTGTCCAGTTTATGGCAATGGGAGTGGTTTTATATCACAGCTCCCCAAAGTGCCAAGTGGGTAGCCACCCCTTCCTTTTGCTCGGGCCCCCACCACAACTTACATCATGGATCAACAAGGGGCTGAACTGGGGGCCATTAAATGATATGCCGATGTTGCAGAGTCGCATCCGAGATCTCCTTGAGAGAGATGTCAGCCTGGTCACGGTAATGCAAGTCATGCTAGTTTGTCGAGTCCCGCCTTGCAAACGTCGACCTCTCCGTATGTGGGAATTAAACCCGGAAGTACCGTGAACTATTCATCACTTCCTCAGCATGACGCTCGAAGAGATGTACGAATTGTTCTTCGGACCACAAATAAAGTGTCCGGACACCACCGAGGATGCGGGTCTGAGTTGTAATCGCCCAGATACCCAAGTAAGTAATTCCATGGCCGAACACACTGTCTTTTTATTTATCATAACATTATTCTGAAAAGTCGCTCCTTGACCAAGATTGGGTAACAAAGGCGAAGATGATCAGGTGTTCGGTCCCCCTTCCCGAAGGCTCAGCAAATCCAGTACTAGCCAGAATGCTCAAGCCCACGCCTTATCAGGCGCCCTCAGGGGAAGATAAAGGGGGGAATAAAGAGGCTGAAAGCAGGCCTCACTCATTATTCATCCAAACCGGGGGAATTAGCGCCTCCACGAAGGAGGATAACCAGGGAGAAGAATCTGAAATTTCCTCTCCCCAGGGAAGGAAGAGGACCACCTCTGAAGACCCAGAAACAAAGGTTTCCAAACGGGGGAAGAAATCTTCGCCAGGGGGTGCTGCCTCGCAGGGTACTCTTGCCGCACAGTGCCCGCAAGGGGATCAGCCCTCGACCGAGCAGTAAGTAAACAAAAAGTACTTAATAGTGAAAATATCCTACCTTACTTGTGAAGACAATAACCGAAGCTTATATCTTGTAGTTCGGATCGTAGCCCTTCTAGACAGAGTTCGTCTTTGGGGGATCTTCTTCCGGAGATGATGGATAGCGAAACACCTCCCCCTGCCACCCCGCCTCATGAGGCGGGTGACCGTGAAGTGCCGTCGCGGATGGTTTCTCTTGATCCACCAAGGCCGGAGGGTAATCCTTCGGCCACACGAAGTCCTCAGTATTTGGCTCCTAAAGAGATCAACAGAAAGAGTTCGGAACCGTCTGGTGTGCGATCGGAGGCATTGAAGGATCTTCTGGAGCAAGTAGCCATCTCAGAAGCGCATCGTATGCTAATGGCTACGGTGATTGAGAGGATTTCATTCGCCGAACGCGGGTTGCATGAAGCTTTTATGTGTCTGCTGAGAGGCTTTGAGGTACGTGAAATAGTGTATGATTTTGACAGTACCGCACACGTTAGGTGTGCCCTATACAGATAGTAGCCCCTGAGACTCTGGTTGCCGTCGAGAACGGCGGCAAACAGAGGATCATAGTCCCAGGTAATAATCAGGCCACCTTCATGTGCAGATGGCTAAAGGTCCGGTGGCTAGTCGGACGGATGAGTTGGCCGAGCTGAAGCGACAATTTGATGCGGTAGATGCGGACATCTTGCGTGTTAACAAGCGGTTCGACAAGGCACGGGGTATGTGATTTCTCCGGTGATCAACACATAGTAAGAGGAGCATGATGCCAGTATCTTAATATGTTGTGACTGCAGATGGAGCTGCCGCCGTGGAGACCCTTCAGGGGGAACTTGCCCGAGCCACGGAACAAGCTAGGAATAGTGATGAGGCCACTCTAAAGGGGTTGAAGAGCTGAGGGTCGAACAGGCTGCGCATTGCCAAAGTAAGGAAAAAATAGCCAAAATGGCCGTTGAGTTGAAAGATGCCGCCGACCGTTACCAGCTTCTTGAAAAAGAAAGCCAGGCGAAGGCGACGGACCTAGAGAAGGCTGTGGTAGCAGTCAAGGAAGCCCGCTCCAAAACCAGAGCGGCAAAGGAGGAACTGCGTCAAGCTGGAGATATCACGGCTGAGAAGCCCTTTTTGTTGCGGACGAAGTTCAGAGATCCGAAGTATGCCCCTCTTGATCAACTATGGAATTCTGCAGACGCATACGTGGATTTGGCGGCAAGTGCTGCTGATGCGGCCGAGTACTTGAAGGATCAAAAAGATCGTGAAGTGGAAAAGCTGTTCTGGTCACAGTTCCATGTTCTAGTGCATCCTCTGCTGTTGAATGAGCGAATGGCCGAATGGGCCGAGCTCCATAGGTTGTCCGGGCTTGCCATGAGGTCTGTTGTGGATCATCTGTGGCCGGAAGGGCCAAGGCCGAATAGTTATTCTCGTTTAGTGCAACAGTTCCTTGGTGTTGTGCCGCACATTGACGCTATGAAGATGTCGGCGTGCATAGAGGGTGCGCGTGTGACACTTGCCCGTGCCAAGACACACTGGGCAGATATGGAGGCCACCGCTATAGCAACCCAGAGTCCGGCCGTAGGCCGAGTATCTGCCGAGCACTACTTTGAAGAAGTCCTTGAAGGCGCTCGTTCAATAGAGGCTCAGTGCTCGAACAATATAATGTTCTAGTGACATCTATTCCCATTGTAAAAACAATGTTTTATTGAATTATGAAGGTTGTGTTTATACTTTTGCCTGAAAGTATTATGATGCATCATGTGCGGTCGTTTATGTATTTTTTATATAATCTGAAAGTTTGCAGTCGCCGGCTTCAGCCCCCACACATATAATGCGGGGGTGTTCACAAAAAATGCGTGTTCACACTTGAACCAACGTCTTGGTCCATTAAGGAGGTGGTAGCGCAGCGAACGAGGCAATCATACTATATTGCTTTAACACTTTCACTTAGCCATAGGAGTTTGACGACGGGACTACTAGATAGCCCCTGGTACCTCCACGCTCGTCCGAATACGGGGCGCGTACGTACATGACCGAGAAACGGCCCTTCGTTAATGCGGAGAAATCCCAAAGATTCCGCTAAGTTATTGAGTGGTTGACCAGTCTCGCGCTTTATCATGACAGTCAGTTTTCGGCTTTCTCTACTGAGGTGCTCATCCGGATGAACCAGGGCACAATCCCAGTAGTTCTCCCGATGCCGCCTTAGCCGATAGAGCGAAACGTAAGGTAGGAAAACACGGGAGCTGGGCAAACCCAACATTTGACCAAAGACATGATTCGGAGTTGATGCATATAAGGCCAAACTCGCGATGCCGAACACTCCCTAAGGTATTCGATCTTTATAACATATGCCGGGCTAAACAATGCCCTTAATAATAAACGCCGAGTGTCCAGGTACGTGCAATATTCTGACATGGCGAAATGCCAATAACGTCAGCATCCTTCTTGGTTGTATCGAGTATCCGGAGGATGTGAACAACAAGAGACAGTAAAAAAGGTTTTTGCAGGGTCTTAATCTAAAAAGAAACCTTTGAGCGGGTCCCTGCTGCACGTCTGCGCCTGTGTCTCCGTTGCGCCGTGTCCTGGATGGGTGCAGCACTGTCATCTGTAAAAGAGAAGGACTTAGGTGAAATTTATCGTGCCAAAAAAATGGTTATTCTCAATAAACCATTAAAATTCAAGATTAGTCAAGTTGATTCGAACAAGCCCTGATTACACGCGGGAAGCTCCTGGCACCGTCTATGAGGGTTTAACCATCAAACCAATCTCAGGTATATCTAGTGATGCACCGGACTCATCTAACCTTGTCCGCGGTCTTGACGACCTATCATTTAATCTGGTTGTTGAGGTCGGCTAGTCCTCGGCTGTTAAAGCCGCCGCACGTTCTTCCGTGCATAGAGAGCGCTCAATATTTCCACCTACTGTGATGGTGTCATGTGGACCAGGCATCTTAAGCTTAACACAAGCGTAATGTGGTACCGCATTAAAACGAGCAAAAGCTGTTCTTCCGGGTAGTGCTTGATAGCTGCTTCGGAATGGAGCAATGTCGAAGTTTCACTTCTCGCTTCGGTAGTTGTCGGATGAACCAAATACGACCTCTAGTATTAGAGAGCCCGTGGAGCGGGCCTCTAGCCTGGTATTACTCCCTTGAAGGTAGTATTACTATGGCTTATTTTTGTCGGGTCTATCCCCATTTTGCGGACTGTGTCCTGATATATGAGATTTAGACCACTGCCGCCGTCCATAAGGACTCGTGTGAGATGGTATCCATTTACTATTGGGTCTAACACCAAGGCAGCCAATCCTTCATGCCGGATGCTTGTCGGTGATCCCTACGATCAAAAGTGATCGGGAAGGCCAACCAGGGGTTGAATTTAGGGGTGACAGGCTATATGGCACGTATGTCTCGGAGTGCGTGTTTGCTTCTCCTCTTTGTCACATGGATCATGTTTACTGTTTTAACCTCTGGTGGGAATTTTTTATGTCCTCCAGTGCTTTGCTGGCAAGGTTCGTCCTCGTCTTCGCTTGGTGTCTCCCTCCCGTTGTGTTCGGTGTTGAGCTTACCGGGCTTCTTAAAGACCCGGCACTTGCTACCTCTTGAGCACTGCGTTGGTTTTTCCCGAAGAGGAAGGGATGATGCAGGAAAGTAGCATAAGTATTTCCCTCAGTTTTTGAGAACCAAGGTATCAATCCAGTACGAGGCTACGTGCGAGTCCCTCGCACCTGCACAAAACAAATAAATCCTCACAACCAACGCGATAAGGGGTTGTCAATCCCTACACAGCCACTTACGAGAGTGAGATTTGATAGATATGATAAGATAATATTTTTGGTATTTTTATGATAAAGATGCAAAGTAAAATAAAAGGCAATGAAAATAACTAAGTATTGGAAGATTAATATTATAAAGATAGACCCGGGGGACATAGGTTTCACTAGTGGCTTCTCTCAAGAGCATAGGTATTCTACGGTGGGTGAACAAATTACTATTGAGCAATTAACAGAATTGAGCATAGTTATGAGAATATCTAGGTATGGTCATGTATATAGGCATCACATCCGAGACAAGTAGACCGACTCCTGCCTGCATTTACTACTATTACTCCACTCATCGACCGCTATCCAGCATGCATCTAGAGTATTAAGTTCATGAAAACAGAGTAATGCCTTAAGCAAGACGACATGACGTAGAGGGATAAACTCATGCAATATGATGAAAACCCCATCTTGTTATCCTCGATGGCAACAATACAATACGTGCCTTGCTGCCCCTACTATCTCTGGGAAAGGACACCGCAAGATTGAACCCAAGGCTATGCACTTCTCCCATTGCAAGGAAGATCAATCTAGTAGGCCAAACCAAACTGATAATTCAAAGAGACTTGCAAAGATAACTGTCGGTGTTAAAACCGGCGTATCTCGGGTAGGGGGTCCCGAACTATGCGTCTAGGCCGGATGGAAACAGGAGGCAGGGGACACAAGGTTTTACCCAGGTTCGGGCCCTCTTGATGGAGGTAAAACCATACGTCCTGCTTGATTAACATTGATGGTATGGGTAGTACAAGAGTAGATCTACCACGAGATCAGAGAGGCTAAACCCTAGAAGCTAGCCTATGGTATGATTGTATGTTATGGTTGTTGTCCTATAGACTAAAACCCTCTAGTTTATATAGACACCGGGAGGGGCTAGGGTTACATAAGGTCTGTTACAAAGGAGGAGATATCCATATCCGTATTGCCTAGCTTGCCTTCCACGCCAAGTTGAGTCCTATCTGAACACGAGACGAAGTCTTCCATCTTGTATCTTCATAGTCTAATAGTCTGGCCGAAGGATATAGTCCTGCTGCCCGGAGACCCCATAATCCAAGACTCCCTCAGTAGCCCCCGAACCAGGCTTCAATGACGATGAGTCCAGCACGCAGTATTGTCTTCGGCATTGCAAGACGGGTTCCTCTCCAAATCCCGTGTACCTGTTGAAATAGTGTCTGGCCTCTTGTGAATGTTGAACTCCTTGGCTTCCATGCCCAATAATGGCCACTTTACACGTGTCGAGCGAATGTGAAGAGCCAGGGTGTTTTTACATTTACCCCCTAGCCGTGCGAATGAGATGCCTATTAAAAAGACGAGGATTCAGATCCAAATCACACCATCCTCCCTTGGCAAGCCTTCATCGGAGCGCATCCGATAGAGATCCATTCCATCATGGCCGGTCGACGCAGCTCCTCCTCTCGCTCCCCTAGCCCCAAGCCTGGAGATTGGGAGAGATGTTCCTTCCGGCACAGCAAATTAGTGATGCTTCAGACCAAGGGATTTCTTCCCCCACTGTACATGGTCCCGATTCGAGCCGGACTCGCCACCTATAATGGCGGAGAGCAAGCGGAGAGCCTTCCCAATCCCTCCAAGGGAGAGCGGGTACGCCTTGTCCCTCATTTAGTAAGAGGGCTCGGATTTCCAATTTATCCGTTTCTTCGGGGGCTCCTGGAGTTCTACGGCCTCCAGTTGCACAACCTTACGCCTGCCTCCATATTGCATATCGCGGGATTTATAGCCATTTGCGAGCTGTTTTTGGGCTGTGAGGCTCATTTCGCGCTATGGAAGAAGTTATTCTGCCTTGTGCCCCGTTCTCAGAAGGGGTCAATATATCAAGTGGACGGAGCCGAAGTGTGGCGTATTGTCGGGACCGGATATCTGTCTGGAACCCCAAAGAAGACGTCCGAAGATTGGCCTTTCGAATGGTTTTATATAGAAGACGTCCCCCTCCCGGATCCTATTCGAATCGGCCTCCCTGAGTTCAACAACGCTCCTTTGAAGAAGCGCCGGAGCTGGTGTCCATGGAGCTCCCTGGAGGAAGATGACAGGGACGTTCTTTACCTGATGAGTCGGATAAATTTGTTAGCTCGATCCGGATTGACCATGATCAAGGTCATGGCCACATGCATTATGCGGGGGGTGCAGCCGCTTCAGTATAGAGGCCACCCTATGTGGGATTTCAACGGGGAGGATGACGCCACCCGCTACGGCCGTAAAGGGCCGGGATCGGTTGCTGATCTAATAAAGATCTTGTCCACTTTGTACAAGGGAGAAGAGGAGGAAGTCCTCCGCGTCAACCCGCAGGGCGGATTTTCTATGTACAATCCTCCGAGCTGGGTAAGCAGAGACTTTTCTCACCCACCCCTTTCATATTCCCATAGTTAAGTATTCAGTCTAGCGATTTCAACGCAGGAGCTGCGCCAGGCTATAAGGGAGATAAACAACCCCCTCCACAACCCGAGGACCCGGAACGGTCCCTTGACCTGGCCTCCCAGGAGGATCCGGACATATCTGTGGAGCTGATAGATGGGGTATTTTACCAATTGAGCAATGACAACGCTTTGGTGGCCATTACGGCCGATTACCCTGGGCTACTTCCAGCCTCACAGGTAACTGAGACCGAAGTCCCAGCACTTTTGAAAAGGGATCCGTCCTTGCGTGTTTTTGATTGCCGTATAACAACCGTGTTTTGCAGAGGAGGTCCTCGAGGTGGAAGGCCGAGCCTGCGGCGACTAGCCAACAAGGGGCCGCGAGGCCAGGCAGGCTGAAAAGACTCGCATTCCGGATTGAGACACCGGCGCAGCGGTATAGTGCACCGTCTTTATTTCAAGACATTATTCTCGAAGGCATATTAACTCCCATGCCTTCTTTTTAGGAAAAAGAGCGCTCGCCGGACTATACCCGGAGAGGCTACTAATCGCGCCTCCACCAGCCAGGCTCCAAGGCCGGATTCGGAGGCGGGAACGAATACAAGGCGTGCGCCGGGCGCTCCTCCGACAGAGGATGCGGATAAACTATCCGCCACCAACTGTGAGGTGGAAAGTTCCATGAACCACAGGCGTCGCCGGACTGTTCTTCGTGACGCTTGTTTCTCCCAAGAGGCATTGGATGCCTTCAACTAGGGAGATGCGTACCTCCGTGCCGCTCAATAAGGTCTAGCCAGAGCCACGGAGCAGTATGTAAAAGACATACGGGTGAGAAAATTTGGTGGTTATATATATCAGTAGCCCCTGAGACTTGAAACAGTTAGAATAACTGATTTAAGGATCATTTGTTATGCAGGTTCTTACAGAAAAGAATACCCAACTGTCCCAGGAGCTAGAAGAGTGCAAAGCCCAACTTCAGGCCACACTGGCCGCAGCAGGGGAGCCCAAAGAGACCCCCTCTGGTAATATATCCTTCGAATGATAAGTATCATATAGAATGCAGCGTATATGTAGATCTGACGGTAAAATTGCAGATGACGCTGGAGTAAATCCGGATAAGAATCAGCTCCTACGCCAGCTGAAGGCCGGTGAGAGCGTGCTTACGAGGGTGAGGCAGGAGAAGAATGATCTCCTAGATGCCAACACCAAGCTGGGCGTGGAACTAAAAGATGTTCGTGCCCAACTGTCGGACTCTGTTAAGGGGAATCGGCGGCTTCGACGCGGCATATTTAGTAAGTGCTTGAACAAACTTTGAAAAAGAGTTCAGCGAGGAAGCTGGCTTACGGAGTTATGTCTGTAGGTATGCTAACAGGTCATCCTGCCGAGGAAATGCCGGTTCTACCGGTGACCTTCTTCCCGAGTTCTCACAGCTGCACGAACGAGTTCGGCAGGTGATGCAAGGCGTCGCCCAGGCCTTGTGGCCATCCATCTCCATGCCTGAAGGCCTTGAAGAGCTTGCAGAGAAGCTGAAGGGAGCGCGGCGGCGCTTCCGATTATGAAAGATATCGGCCTGCCATCAGGGCGCCAGGGAAGCCTGGGCAATGGTGAAGATGCGGTACACGAAGGATGACCCGAACCACATGGCCGAAGTCAGACCTGTGGGGCCCGATGGGAATGAGATCCCTGTGAGCTTAGTGTATGGCCAAGTAGAATTGGCCGCAAAGTATTCCCAATAGGACTGTAGACTAGACAACCTATTGGATGGTATTGAAGAGGAATTCAACTAGTCAAATTGACTATGTAATTTAAAGTGACATGTATAGTGCCTTCTAGCCGGATTGTAGATCGTTTGTCATGGCGTACCTTTTCGCTTCGACCTCAGGACCTGACGGTCCGGAGTGTATCCGAATACCCTCTCGGTTATGTAAGAACCGGGGCATGTGTGGAGACCAGGCATAGGGGTCATTAGTGCTTTAACGGACAAGTGCCCAACTAGTTATGTTATATTACATGGTTAATAAGAAACATCTTCCAGGGAGAATAGTTCCGTATGAATAAGCTTCTATTAAAGAAGCCACCAGGTATAATGAGCACGGATAGCGCGTCAGTTGCGTGCAAACAAGGCACGAATGGGCCTCTAAGGCTGTGAGAGAAAAGAAAAGGAGAAGGAGAAAAATATAAGACAGATAGTGTATAAAAAATGGACAGAGGAAGGAGACGAACACAGAGTCCGGCGTTAGGTGTAGAATCTTCGAAGTCGGGTTGCGTTCCAGGGGTTCGGCTCGAGTCGATTATCCGTTGCATCCCGCAGACGATACGCTCCACCAGTCAGGACTTGGTCAATGATGAAGGGACCTTCCCATTTGGGCTTGAGTTTGTCCTTTTTCTTATCCGACAAGCATAGAACTAACTCGCCAATATTGTCAGTTTTGGCCCGTACTTCTCTGCTTTGGTATCTTCGAGCCTGCTATTGATAGAATGTGGAGTGGGCTTTTGCCACGTCACGCTCCTCCTCCAAGGCGTCCAAACTTTCCTGTCGATCAAGCTCAGCTTCTCTTTCCTCGTACATGCGCACTTGACGCGAGTCATGAATAATGTCGCAGGGCAGGACCGCCTCTGCGCCGTATACCACAAAGAATGGTGTGTATCCGGTAGTGTGATTCGGCGTGGTCCGCAGCCCCTAAAGTACGGAGTCGAGCTCCTCTACCCAATGTGTGTTAGATTCCTTGAGGGACCGCACTAATCTGGGTTTGATGCCTCTCATGATAAGACCATTTGCTCGCTTGACCTGACCGTTAGTTTGTGGGTGATAGACTGAAGGATAATCGAGCTTGATGCCCATGTTTTTGCACCAGAGTTTTACCTTGTCGGCCGTAAAGTTCATGCCGATATCAGTGATGATGCTGTGGGGGACGCCGTAACGGTGTACGACCCTGGATATGAAGTCTATCACTGGTCCGGATTCGGCTGTCTTAACAGGCTTGGCTTCTATCCGCTTCTATCCATTTGGTGAACTTATCCACCATGACCAGTAAGTATTTTTGCTTGTGGGTTCCTCCTTTAAGGGGTCAAACCATGTCAAGCCCCCAGACCACAAAGGGCCAGGTGATGGGGATGGTTTGGAGGGGGGTGGGTGGCATGTGGCTTTGGTTAGCAAAAAGCTGGCAACCAACGCATCGTTGGACTAAGTCCTGAGCGTCTGCCCGGGCCGTCGGCCAATAGAAGCCTGTACGGAAGGCCTTGCTTACAAGGGCCCGGGCTGCCACGTGGTGACCGCCCAGTCCGGCATGAATTTCAGCCAGAAGATTCCGCCCTTCCTCTTCGAAGATGCACCTTTGAAGGATTTCGGTGGTGCTTTTCTTATAAAGCTCTCCCTCATGCACTTTATAGGCTTTAGATCGCTGCACTATGCAGCGTGCCTTGTTTTGGTCAGCGGGAAGTTCCTGCTTAGTTAGGTAGGCTAGGAATGGTTCTGTCCACGGGGCGATGACTGCCATTATTACGTGGGCTGAAGATGTTATTTCTTTGGCAGAGCCTCCAATTATGTCAGAATATTTGGTGTCGGGCAATGCGGTTGGGTCCGGGCTGTTATTTCCGGGTTCCCGTTCCCATACTACGGATGGCTTGAACAACCTCTCCAAGAAGATGTTGGGAGGGACGGCATTGCGTTTTGCGCCGATGCGTGCCAGGACGTCTGCTGCCTAATTGTTTTCCTGGGCTACATGGTGAAATTCGAGCCCCTCGAACCGAGCTGACATTTTTAGGACGTCATTGCGATAAGCTGCCATTTTCGGATCCTTGGCATCAAAGTATCCATTTATTTGGGATATCGCGAGGTTCGAATTCCCGCGCACCTCTAGGCGTTGAATGCCCATGGATACTGCCATCCGGAGACCATGTAGAAGGGCCTCATATTCGGCTGCGTTGTTGGAGTCCGTATACATTATCTGTAGTACATATTGAACTGTATATCCTGTTGGGGACGTCAAAACGACGCCAGCCCCCAGACCAGCCAACATTTTGGAGCCGTCGAAGTGCATGATCCAGTTTGAATATGTGCCGTACTCTTTAGGGAGTTTGGCTTCCGTCCACTCGGTGACGAAGTCGGCCAAAACTTGCGACTTAATAGCTCGCTGTGGCTTGTAAGTTATGTCGAACGGGAGGAGCTCAATGGCCCATTTTGCAATCCGGCCCGTCGCGTCACGGTTGTTTATAATATCGTTAAGTGGTACTTCCGAGGCTACCGTTATCGAACACTCTTGAAGTTAGTGTCGCAGCTTCCAGGATGCCATAAATACTGCGTACGCTATCTTTTGATAATGCGGGTACCGTGACTTGCATGGTGTAAGGACAGTGGACACATAGGAAACCGGTTTTTGAAGGGGGAATTTGTGTCCGTCCGTTTCTCGTTCGCCGACGAGCACTGCGCTTACTACTTGATGAGTTGCCGCAATGTATAATAGCATTGGTTCGCCAATGTTTGGTGCGGCCAGGACTGGGTTTGTTGCCAATATGGCTTTTATTTCGTTGAGTCTGGCCGTGGCGGCATCCGTCCACTTGAAGTGTTCAGTGCGCCGAAGGAGGCGATAAAGGGGTAATGCCTTTTCTCCCAACCGGGAGATAAAGTGGCTTAGAGCCGCCACCCATCCTGTCAATTTTTTTATTTGTTTGAGGTCCTTTGGGATGTCCATTTGTGACAGAGCCCGGATCTTGGCTGGATTTGCTTCAATTCCTCTACCAGATACAATGAAGCCCAAGAGCTTTCCGGCTGGAACGCCGAAAACGCATTTTTCCGGGTTGAGCTTGATGTCGTATGTTCGGAGGTTATCGAATGTGAGCCTCAAGTCGTCTACTAGAGATTCAACATGCTTGGTTTTGACGACCACGTCATCTACGTATGCCTCCACTGTTTTGCCGATCTGGTTTGCCAGACATGTCCGAATCAAGCGCTGATATGTTACGCCGACGTTTTTGAGCCCGAAGGGCATTGTGTTGAAGCAGAATGGGCCATACGGTGTGATGAATGCCGTTGCGGCTTGGTCTGGCTCTGCCATTTTAATTTGATGGTAGCCAGAGTATGCGTCGAGGAATAACAATGAATCGTGTCCTGCGGTAGCATCGATGATTTGATCAATGCGGGGGAGGGGGAAGGGATCCTTTGGGCAGGCCTTGTTAAGGTCCTTAAAATCGACGCACAGGCGCCATGATTTGTCCTTTTTTGGTACCATCACCAGGTTTGCTAGCCAGTCCAGATGTTTTATGTCTCTGATGAATCCGGCCTCCAATAGCTTGGCTAGTTCCTCTCCCATGGCTTATCTCTTAGGTTTGGAGAAACACCGAAGAGCCTGCTTGACTGGCTTGAATCCTTTTAGGATATTTAGGATGTGCTCAGCCAGCCTGCATGGGATTCCTGGCATGTCTGAAGGGTGCCAGGCAAAAATGTCCCAGTTTTCACGTAGGAACTCTCGTAGTTCGGCGTCGACATCAGGGTTTAATTGTGCCCCGATGGAAGCTGTTTCTGTAGGGTCCATTGGATGGACTTGGAATTTGACTATTTCATCCGCCAGTTTAAAGGAGGTGGACTTGGACCTTTTATCGAGTATCACGTCGTCCCTGTTCACCGTGGAGCGCAGCGCAGTCAGTTCCTCGGCCGCTAGGGCTTCGGACAGTGCCTCGAGGGCTAGTGCGGCTGTCTTATTTTCGGCGCGGAGTGCTATGTCCGGATCACTAGCAAGAGTGATGATTCCATTGGGCCCGGGCATTTTGAGCTTCATGTACCCGTAATGGGGTATGGCTTGGAAGATTGTAAACGCCTCCCGCCCTAATAGAGCATGGTATCCGCTGCTGAACGGGGCCATTTGGAATGTAATTTCTTCGAACCTATAATTATCCGGCGTGCCAAATACCACATCTAGTGTGATTTTCCCAGCACAGCGTGCTTCCCGACTGGGGATGATTCCTCTAAAGGTTGTGCTACTTTTCTCAATGCGGCTCCAGTCTATTTCCATCTTTTGAAGAATTTCCTCATATATGAGGTTTAATCCGCTGCCGCCGTCCATGAGTACCTTGGTGAGTCGAAAGCCGTCCACGATTGGATTGAGGACCAGTCGGCTGGTGCTCGGGATGTTCAGAATTTAGGTTCATCACTGCCATTGAAGGTAATAGCCGTGTCACTCCAAGTATTTATTGCTGCTACGTGGCAGATTTCGGCCATGCTGCGGAGTGTTCGCTTGCGTCTATTATTTGATGCGAAGGTCTCAAAGACCGTTAACACCGTATTGTTGTCCATGGGATGGTGCTCAGTGGTATTTGGGAGGAGTAGATCCTCACAACTTTTGGCCACCTGCCGGAGTATCCAACATGCTCTAAGGTTGTGCGTTGGTATTGCATCCACTGTACTATGAATTTTGCAGGGTCCGTTGAGCCATCCCTCCAGTACGGTTCCTTGCCCCATAGAGGGCTTTTGCTTCTTGGTAGTTAACCTGGGTGTATTGTGATAATGCACCCTTTTATTTCAGACTGGGTTTGTGTTCAGGGCCGGATTATCCCAAAAGTTTGTTTCGGTTTTCTAGGCACTTTCCATCGCACAGTACTTTCGTACTATGGACGCCAAGTCAGCGAAGCGTGTTAACTCACGGCGATTTATGGTATTAAGGATTCCCTTGTCCGTGCAATTATTTCGGAAAAATAAGATTACGTCTTCCTCGCGACAGTCCTTAACCTTGTTCATCGCAAGGAGGAATCTGGCCCAGTAGTGATGTACTGTTTCCTGGGGCTCTTGCCTAATTTGGGATAG
The DNA here is from genome assembly GCF_018294505.1 of Triticum aestivum. NCBI lineage: Eukaryota > Viridiplantae > Streptophyta > Magnoliopsida > Poales > Poaceae > Triticum > Triticum aestivum. Next base: position 79,308,353 of record NC_057803.1, on the reverse strand, counting down.
ATCGCTTATGTTTGGGTGGGTGGGCGGAATTGAATCCGAATCCTCAACCAATCTGAGACTCGGGGACCAAGGAGTTTCCGAAGTGGGAAGTTTGGATTCCTGGATGTTTTCCAATAAATCTAGCCCGCTGCCTGACTTTAGGTTCAGGTCTTGAGTCACGTCCTCCCCTCCGCGGGTATCCGGCTTGGAGGGATCAGGAATCCAGACATAGCTAGTCCTTAAGATAGATGAAGGGTTTCCGCATTGTTCCTCCACCACTGCAACGTGATGGGTGACCCGAGGAGAGTTGATCTCTCTCAGATCGGGTTTAGGCCCAATTTGATCGTAGTCTGTAGCGACTCCCAGGGCGGCGATGCGATCCAAGAGCTCGTTTAGAGAAGAGAGCTCCATTGGATATAACTGCTCGGCGAGTTCCGAGTTGACGTGAAGATTGCTTTTGATGACCCGAGAAGTCATCGTCGGTGCAGCGGCCGAACAGGCAGTCATAAGAAAACCACCTAGCCGGAGAGTTTGGCCGACAGCCAAAGCTCCGTTAGCAACAGTGTTGTCTTTAAAGACGGGATGAGGCATCCTTCCTGATGGCGACGACACAACGAAACTCTCAATGAAAGCACCAATGTCGGTGTCAAAACCGGCAGATCTCGGGTAGGGGGTCCCGAACTGTGCGTCTAGGCCGGATGGTAACAGGAGGCAGGGGAAACAAGGTTTTACCCAGGTTCAGGCCCTCTTGATGGAGGTAAAACCCTACGTCCTCCTTGATTTAATATTGATGGTATGGGTAGTACAAGAGTAGATCTACCACGTGATCAGAGAGGCTAAACCCTAGAAGCTAGCCTATGGTATGATTGTATGTTATGGTTGTTGTCCTACGGACTAAAACCCTCCGGTTTATATAGACACCGGGAGGGGCTAGGGTTACACAAGGTCGGTTACAAAGGAGGAGATATCGATATCTGTATTGCCTAGCTTGCCTTCCACGCCAAGTTGAGTCCTGTCCGGACACGAGACGAAGTCTTCCATCTTGTATCTTCATAGTCTACCAGTCCGGACGAAGGATATAGTCCGGCTGTCCGGAGACCCCCTAATCCAGGACTCCCTGAATAATCAATCATACATAAAAGATATCAGAGAAGATGCAAATATTGTTCATAGATATACTTGATCATAAACCCACAATTCATCGGTCTCAACAAACACACCGCAAAAAGAAGATTACATCGAATAGATCTCCAAAAGAGAGGGGGAGAACATTGTATTGAGATCCAAAAAGAGAGAAGAAGCCATCTAGCTAATAACTATGGACCCGAAGGTATGAGGTAAACTACTCACACTTCATCGGAGGGGCTATGGTGATGATGTAGAAGCCCTCCGTGATCGATGCCCCCTCCGGCGGAGCTCCGGAACAGGCCCCAAGATGGGATCTAGTGGATACAAAAAGTTGCGGTGGTGGAATTAGGGTTTTTGCTCCGTATCTGATCATTTGGGGGTACGTAGGTATATGTAGGAGGAAGGAGTACGACGGTGGACCAACAGGGGGCCCACGAGGGTGGAGGGCGCGCCTGGGCGGGTAGGCGCGCCCCCTACCTCGTGGCCTCCTCCTTTGTTTCTTACCGTAGGGTACAAGTCTCTTGGATCATGTTCGGTGAGAAAATCACGTTCCCAAATGTTTCATTCCATTTGGACTCCGTTTGACATTCCTTTTCTTTGAAACCCTAAAATAGGCAAAAAACAACCATTCTGGGCTAGGCCTTCGGTTAGTAGGTTAGTCCCAAAAATAACATAAAAGTGGATAAGAAAGCCCAATAATGTCCAAAATAGTAGATAATATAGCATGGAGCAATCAAAAATTATAGATATGTTGGAGACGTATCAAGCATCCCCAAGCTTAATCATGCACAACCCCGATTACAAGCCAAGCAATTGTTTCATACTTTTGACATTCTCAAACTTTTTCAATCTTCACGCAATACATGAGCGTGAGCCATGGATATAGTACTATAAGTGGAATAGAATGGTGGTTGTGGAGAAGACAAAAAGGGAGAAGATAGTCTCACAACAACTAGGCGCATCAACGGGCTATGGATATGCCCATCAATAGATATCAATGTGAGTGAGTAGGGATTGCCATGCAACGGATGCACTAGAGCTATAAGTAAATGAAAGCTCAACAAAAGAAACTAAGTGGGTGTGCATCCAACTTGCTTGCTCATGAAGACCTAGGGCATTTTGAGGAAGCCCATCATTGGAATATACAAGCCAAGTTCTATAATGAAAAATTCCCACTAGTATATGAAGCACAAGTGTGGTAAAAGGATAGTAACATTGTCCCTTCTCTCTTTTTCTCTCATTTTTTATTTGGGCCTTTTCTCTTTTTATGGCCTCTTTACTTTGTTTCCTTTTTTATTTTTCGTCCGGAGTCTCATCCCGACTTGTGGCGGAATCATAGTCTCCATCATCCTTTCCTCACTGGGACAATGCTCTAATAATGATGATCATCACACTTTTATTTTCTTACAACTCAACAATTACAACTCGATACTTAGAACAAAATATGACTCTGTATGAATGCCTCTGGCAGTGTACCGGGATATAAAATGAATCAAGAGTGACATGTATGAAATAATTATGAATGGTGGCTTCGCCACAAATACAATGTCAACTACATGATCATGCTAAGAAATATGACAATGATGGAGTGTGTCATAATAACCGGAACGGTGGAAAGTTGCATGGCAATATATCTCAGAATGGCTATGGAAATGCCATAATAGGTAGGTATGGTGGCTGTTTTGAGGAAGGTATATGGTGGGTGTATGATACCGGCGAAAGGTGCGCGGTATTAGAGAGGCTAGCAATTGTGGAAGGAAGAAAAGTGTGTATAATCCATGGACTCAACATTAGTCATAAAGAACTCATATACTTATTGCAAAAATCTACAAGTTATCAAAGCAAAGTATTATGCTCATGCTCCTAGGGGGATAGATTAGTAGGAAAAGGCCATCGCTCGTCCCCAACCGCCACTCATAAGGAAGACAATCAAAAAATAAATCATGCTCCAACTTCATCACATAACGGTTCACCATATGTGCATGCTACGGGAATCACAAAACTTAACACAAGTATTTGTCAAATTCACAACTACTCAACTAGCATAAATTTAATTTCACCATCTTCATATCTCAAAACAATTATCAAGCATCAAACTTCTCATAGCATTCAACACACTCATAAGAAAGTTTTTACTAGTCTTGAATTCCAAGCATATTAGGATTATTTAAGCAAATTACCATGCTATTTAAGACTCTCAAAATAATCTAAGTGAAGCATGAGAGATCAATAGTTTCTACAAAACAAATCCACCACCGTGCTCTAAAAGATATAAGTGAAGTACCAGAGCAAAACTATACAACTCAAATGATATAAGTGAAGCATATAGAGTATTCTAACAAATTCCAAATCATGTATGGCTCTCTCAAAAGGTGTGTAAAGCAAGGATGATTGTGGTAAACTAAAAAGAAAAACATATATCATGTGGTGAATAAAAATATAGTTCCAAGTAAAGTTACTGATATAAGTAGACGAAAAGAGAGGATGCCATCCGGGGCATCCCCAAGATTTGGCTTTTAGGTGTCCTTAGATTATCTTGGGGGTGCCATGGGCATACCCAAGCTTAGGCTCTTGCCACTCCTTGTTCCATAATCCATCAAATCTTTACCCAAAACTTGAAAACTTCACAACACAAAACTTAAAGTAGAAAATCTCGTGAGCTCCGTTAGCGAAAGAAAACAAAAGACCACTTCAAGGTACTGTAATGAACTCATTATTTATATATATTGGTGCTAAACCTACTGTATTCCAACTTCTCTATGGTTTATAAACTATTTTACCAGCCATAGATTCATCAAAATAAGCAAACAACACACGAAAAATAGAATATGTCAAAAACAGAACAGTCTGTAGTAATCTGTAGTTAGCGCAAGATCTGGAACCCCAAAAATTCTAAAATAAACTTCTGGACGTGAGGAATTTATCTATTAATTATCTGCAAAAATAATTAACTAAATAGAGCTTTCCAAATAAAAATGGCACCAGTTCTCGTGAGCGCTAAAGTTTCTGATTTTTTACAGCAAGATATCAAGACTTTCCCCAAGTCTTCCCAACGGTTCTACTTGGCACAAACACAAATTAAACCCAAAAAACACAACCAAAACAGAGCATAGGTAAATTATTTATTACTAAACAGGATAAAAAGCAAGTAATACAAATAAAATTGGGTTGCCTCCCAACAAGCGCTATCGTTTAACGCCCCTAGCTAGGCATAAAAAGCAAGGATAGATCTAGGTACTGCCATCTTTGGTAGGCAATTATTCAATGAGGCATCTACCATCCTTAGGAATTTCTTTATTTTTATTGATTATCAAACTTTTAGGCACAAGATCGAAAAATTCATTTGTAACGAATGGCTTTAATGATAGCAAAAAGATTGAGATGAATACTTATGGATTTGAGATCCGCGGTTTCCTTACTAGAAGATTCACCCTTATTTTTAGGAACATACATAAGCTTGGCAATTTTAGTGGGAGGACTTAGAGTATTCTTTACGGAAGAAAAAGCGGTTCTGAAGTAGGTAATAATACCCTCAAGTTTATCGATTCTAGTGGAATCCTGATTTATTTTCTCATTAACCATGGGTTCTTTCTCTTTAATATTTTTCAAAGTGACTCCTACTTTAGATCTATATTGAGAGATTCGGTTGTGAATCTTTTTATCCAAATTTTCATTTAACTCTACGGTAGCAACCTTATTTTCAATAATTTCGAGCCTTTGCATTACATGCTCCAAAGTTAATACAGTTCCATTAACCAAAAGAGGGGGTGAGCCAAACAAATCTATCATAGCATTATAAGAATCAAAAGTATGGCTACCCAAGAAGTTCCCTTGGGTAATAGTATCAAGGACGTATCTATGCCAAGGAGTAGCGCCTACATAAAAACGGAGAAGAAGAACAGAAGTAGATTGCTTTCTGGTAGATCTATTTTGAGCATCGCAAATTCTATACCAAGCGTCTTTTAGATTTTCTCCCTCCCTCTGCTAAAATTCAGAAGTTCATTCTCGGGAGACAACAGAGAGGATAAGGGACTAGCCATAACGACAAGGAAACAGAAAAGAGGCAAACATAAAACGAGAGGGAGGATAGAGAGAGAGGGCGAATAAAACGACAAGGGTGAAGTGGTGGAGAGGAAAACGAGAGGCAAATGGGAAATAATGTAATGCATGAGATAAGGATTGTGATGGGTACTTGTTATATTGACTTTCGCGTAGACTCCCCGGCAACGGCGCCAGAAATCCTTCTTGCTACCTCTTGAGCACTACGTTGGTTTTCCCCGAAGAGGAAGGGATGATGCAGCAAAGTAGCGTAATATTTCCCTTAGTTTTTGATAACCAAGGCACCAATCCAGTAGGAGGCTATGCGTGAGTCCCTCGCACCTGCACAAAACAAATAAATCCTCGCAACCAACGCGATAAGGGATTGTCAATCCCTACATGGCCACTTACGAGAGTGAGATCTGATAGATATGATAAGATAATATTTTTGGTATTTTTATGATAAATATGCAAAGTAAAATAAAAGGCAATGAAAATAACTAAGTATTGCAAGATTAATATGATAAAGATAGACCCAGGGGCCATAGGTTTCACTAGTGGCGTCTCTCAAGAGCATAGGTATTCTACGGTGGGTAAACAAATTACTGTTGAGCAATTGACAGAATTGAGCATAGTTATGAGAATATCTAGGTATGATCATGTATATAGGCATCACGTCCGAGACAAGTAGACCGACTCCGGCCTGCATCTACTACTATTACTCCACTCATCGACCGCTATCCAACATGCATCTAGAGTATTAAGTTCATGAAAACAGAGTAACGCCTTAAGTAAGATGACATGATGTAGAGGGATAAACCCATGCAATATGATGAAAACCCCATCTTGTTAACCTCGATGGCAACAATACAATACATGCCTTGCTGCCCCTACTGTCACCGGGAAAGGACGCCGCAAGATTGAACCCAAAGCTAAGCACTTCTCACATTGCAAGAAAGATCAATCTAGTAGGCCAAACCAAACTGATAATTCAAAGAGACTTGCAAAGATAACCAATCATACATAAAAGAATTCAAAGAAGATTCAAATATTTTTCATAGATAGACTTGATCATAAACCCACAATTTCATCGGTCTCAATAAACACACCGCAAAAAGAAGATTACATCGAATAGATCTCCACAGGAGAGGGGGAGAACATTGTATTGAGATCCAAAAAGAGAGAAGAAGACATCTAGCTAATAACAATGGACCCGAAGGTCTGAGGTAAACTACTCACACTTCATCAGAGGGGCTATGGTGATGATGTAGAAGCCCTCCGTGATCAATGCCCCCTCTGGCAGAGCTCCATAACAGGCCGCAAGATGAGATCTCATGGATACAGAATGTTGCAGCGGTGGAATTAGGGTAATGGCTTCGTATCTGATCGTTTGGGGGTACGTAGGTATATATAGGAGGAAGGAGTACGTCGGTGGAGCAACAGAGGGCCCACGAGGGTGGAGGGCGCGCCTGGGTGGGCGGGTAGGCGCGCCCCCTACCTCGTGACCTCCTCCTTTGTTTCTTGACGTAGGGTCCAAGTCTCCCGGATCATGTTCGGTGAGAAAATCATGTTCCCGAAGGTTTCATTCAATTTGGACATCGTTTGATATTCCTTTTCTTCGAAACCCTAAAATTGGCAAAAAAAAAAAACAGCAATTCTGGGCTGGGCCTTCGGTTAGTACATTAGTCCCAAAAATAATATAAAAGTGGATAACAAAGCCCAATAATGTCCAAAACAGTAGATAATATAGCATGGAGCAATCAAAGATTATAGATACGTTGGAGACGTATCAGCACTCTCTGTGGGTGTGATTTGTAGGCTTATCAGGGGTGCCATGAATCTGACATAGTTTGTCTAGAATCTTGTTTAGGCTGGACGGTCCATCTCTGCTGCCTTTGAAAGGCTTTTTCCGCTGACCTGGTCGAGAGCCCCTAAATCCAGCGTTTACCGCCATATTATCTGGGCTGTCTTCTTTATTTCGACGCTTGCTTTTACTGCGTCATGGTTTTCCATTGCCATCCCTGACTTCGGATGTGCTTGGGTCGCTGGTGCTATTGCGGGCTAATCAGCTATCTTCGCCCGCACAAAAGCGGGTCATGAGGCTTGTCAGGGCTACCATTGTTCTCGGTTTTTCTTGGGCGAGGTGTCTGGCGAGCCATTAGTATCGGACGCTGTGTTTGAAAGTTGCTAAGGCTTCGGCGTCCGGACAATCGACGATTTGGTTCTTCTTACTGAGAAACCTGTTCCAAAGCTTTCGGGTTGACTCTTTGGGTTGTGGGATTATATGACTTAAATCGTCTGCATCTGGAGGTCGGATATAGGTCCTTTGAAAATTAGCCCGAAAAGCATCCTCGAGCTCCTCCCAACTTCCAATTGAGTTTTCGGGGAGGCTTTTCAGCTAGTGCCGAGCTGGTCCTTTAAGCTTGAGGGGCAAGTACTTGATGGCGTGGAGATAGTCTCCGCGAGCCATATGGATATGGAGGATAAAGTCCTCAATCCAGACCCCAGGGTCTGTCATCCCGTCGTACACCTCTATGTTCACTGGTTTGAATCCTTCTGGAAATTTGTGGTCCAGCACCTCATCGGTGAAACATAGGGGTTGTGCGGCACCCCTGTATTTGGATGCATCATGACGTTCAGACGGTTGTAGTATTCGGTTTTGATTTTGTGTCGGAGGGCGCTTCCTAGATCCATAGATGGATCTCGTCATACTGGGTTTTTGGCGCAAGTCCTCACGTAGATCGTGTGTTGACTTATGTGCGGCCTTGTTAGCCGGTCTATCGCGGCCACAAGGTGGTTGATCCAGCCGGTTGGCCAGTTTTTTCCAGCTGTGTGGGCTCTAAGGCCTCATCGTCGAATTCAGGTAATAGCTTGCGCTTTGGATAGCTCTTTGTATGGTAACTTTCACCATACTTTTCTTCGTTGTCGAGCACTTTGTTCCACCTACTGTTGAGCGTATTTTGTGTGGCCTCAAGCCTTTGCTTCTGCTTCTTCAGACTCCTCACTGTGGCAATAATCCTTCTGCGGAGGTTCTCTTGCTCCAAGTTCGTTTCCGGGATGATGTGTGCATCTTCGTCCAGACTATTTGCCTCCCCAGAGGGGGTTTGATGAGGTTTATCCTGGGCGTCGCCGTGTTCGGACATTGGATCCGTACTATGTTCACCGTTTGCAGTTTCTGCCGCTAGGTCAATGCGGTCGTCGTTTCCTCTAGAGTCGACTGGAGTGTTATTTTCTCTCGCGCTGTTATTGATGTTTTTGCCGAGGTGGGATTTTGAGCGGCGCCTACGCCGATGCTTTGATTGCTTCTCGAGGGAGCTATTCTTTGCTGCATCCTACCGTTCTTCGTCATTGTTTTCTTTGGGTGTATCCACCATGTATATGTCATGTGGTGAAGTGGTTGTGCAGCGCCCTATGGGCACTGGTTCCTGTTCCTCTCCTGCATCGTCGTCCATCCGTCAATGTCTTCAGAGTCAAAATCGAGCATGTCGGTTAAATCATCAACAGAGGCTACTAAGTGGGTGGTGGGTGGGGAGCGAATTTCTTCGTCGTCCGCATCCCATTCTAGCCAGACATAGTTCGGCCAAGGTTCTCCTGACAAGGAGAGAGACCTTAAAGAATTTAGCACGTCGCCGAAAGGTGAGTGCTGAAAGATATCCGCGGAGGTGAACTCCATGATCGGTGCCCAATCGTATTCGATATGCACGGACGTAGGCGGCTTGGAGTCCGTGGCCGGAGACGAATCCAGTGGTTCGGCAACACGACTCTCATAAGGGGTGAAGTCAGTATCCGGCTGTATCGCCACTGAGGGTGTGGCCTCCATGGTGGGGTCTATCCACCCGTCCTCGGATGGTGCAATTTTCTTCGGATTGAAGGCCGGAGTGGCTGCAGGTGTGATCTCCCGAACACTGTCCGACGGTAGAGCTAAATCATGCTTGTCGTGATCGCACGACGCACCTGACATGGGCTCAAATCCGTCGAAGATGAAGTCTCCGTGGATGTCGGCAGTGTAGTTTAAGTTTCCGAACCTGACCTGATGGCCAGGGGCGTAGCTCTCGATCTGCTCCAGATGGCTAAGCAAGTTGGCCCGCAGTGCGAAGCCACTGAATACGAAGATCTGTCCGGGGAGGAAAACCTCATCCTGGACCGCATCGTTACCGATGATCGAAGGAGCCATCAAGCCTTATGGTGACGGCACATTGGAACTCTCAATGAAAGCACCAATGTCGGTGTCAAAACCGGCGGATCTCGGGTAGGGGGTCCCGAACTGTGCGTCTAAGGCGGATGGTAACAGGAGGCGGGGGACACGATGTTTACCCAGGTTCGGGCCCTCTCGATGGAGGTAATACCCTACGTCCTGCTTGATTGATCCTGATGATATGACTATTACAAGAGTTGATCTACCACAAGATCATAGACGCTAAACCCTAGAAGCTAGCCTATGGTATGATTGTTGTTGTCCTACGGACTAAACCCTCCGGTTTATATAGACACCGGAGGGGGCTAGGGTTACACAGAGTCGGTTACAAGGGAGGAGATCTAATATCTGTATTGCCAAGCTTGCCTTCCACACCAAGGAGAGTCCCATCCGGACACGGGACGAAGTCTTCAATCTTGTATCTTCATAGTCCAACAGTCCGGCCAAAGGATATAGTCCGGCTGTCCGGAGACCCCCTAATCCAGGACTCCCTCACCCGGTAAGGCGGTAACCTCTTTTTTAAAATAAAAGCTGACGCGGAGAAACAATTAAAAGAAATACTAAATGGACTCCAAAAATACTGAACTAAATTTTCACGGCCCTCTAATATTATTGTGGACAAAGTGAACATTTATTTAGGCCTATAATGCCATTTTGAAAAACGCATATTTTTCCTAATTCAAATAAAATTGCGATAAAATCCAAATAAAAAAATAAAAATAAAATAAAATATTTGATTTTAATATTTTCCCCTAATATTTCATTCATTTTGGAGAAGTCATATTATCTCCTCTCATATATTTTGATATAAAATATTTTCGGGGAAAAATAATTAAAAACAAATTATCACCTTTTCAAAATTTGAGAAAACTCAAACATGAGAAATAACGAAATTCCCAACTCTCTCTGTGGGTCCTTGAGTTGCTTAGAATTTCTAGGATCGCGAATCGAAAATGCAATAGAATATGATATGCATGAATGACCTATGTATAACATTCTAAATTGAAAATTTCGGATGTTACAAACCTACCCCCCCCCCCCTTAAGATGAATCTCGTCCTCGAGATTCGGGTTGGATAGAAAATAGGTGTAGATGGTCTTTGCGTATATCATTCCCTCGTTCCCAGGTGGCTTCATCCTCAGTATGGTGGCTCCACTAAACTTTGCAAAACTTGATAACCTTGTTGCGAATAACTCGATTGGCTAACTCGAGAATCTTAAATGGTTTCTCCTCATAGGTCGGATCACCATCCAACTGAATTGCTTCCATGGGCACCGTATCTCTCAAAGGTATATCGACCATCTCAGCATGGCACTTCTTCAACTGGGAAACGTGAAACACATCATGAACTCCTGACAGTCCTTCGGGTAATTCCAACTTGTAGGCAACCTCTCCCATGCGTTCCAAAACACGGTACAACCCTACAAACCTCGGGGCTAACTTTCCCTTCACTCCAAAACACTTAACTCCTCGCAAGGGTGAAACTCGCAGATATGCTTTGTCTTCGATTTCATAGACTACCACCTTGCGTTTTGAGTCTGCATAACTCTTCTGTCTAGACTGAGTTACCTTCAGTGTATCCCGAATCAGTTTAACCTTCTCTTCGGACTCCTTATCAAATCCGGTCCAAACAACTGACGGTCTCCAACTTCATCCCACATCAACGGTGTCCTGCACCTTCGTCCATACAGGGCTTCGAACGGTGCCATCTTCAAACTGGCCTGGTAGCTATTGTTGTATGAGAACTCCATGTAGGGCAAGTTGTCATCCAAACTACACCCATAGTCTAGTGCACAAGCTCTTAACATGTCCTCCAGGATCTGATTAACTCTCTCAATCTGTCCATCTATCTGCGGGTGGAATGATGTACTAAACTCTAGCCTGGTACCCAAAGTCTGGTGCAGCTGGTGCCAAAACTTTGAAGTAAATTGCGCTCCCCTATCTGATACAATAGTCCTCGGAACTCCATGCAGACATACGATCCTGGTCATATATATCTTGGCCAACTTTGCACTTGTATAGGTGGTCTTCATGGGGATAAAGTGAGTGACTTTGGTCAAATGATCAACTACTACCTAGATAAAATCATATCTCGTTCGGGTCCTGGGTAATCCGGTGATTAAATCCATGCCAAGCTTATCCCACTTCTATTAGGGTATCGGCATAGGCTCCAGTAATCCTGCTGGCTTCTGATGTTCTGCCTTCACTCTCTGACATACATCACATACGGCTACATACTCATCAATATCCTTCTTCATTTCGGTCCACCAGAAACGCTCCTTCAAATCCAAATACATCTTGGTGTTTCCGGGGTGTATCGAGTATGGCGAGTCATGAGCTTCCTGTCATATCAACTTCCTAATCTCTGCATTATTGGGCACCAATATACGGTCCTTAAACCACAAGGTGTCGTGCTCATCCTCACGAAAACCTTTGGCTTTGCCTGCAACCATCTTCTCCTTTATCTCGGCAATTTCTTTGTCATCCTTCTGGGCTTCTCGAATCTTTCCCAGCAATGTCCACTAAACTTCCATGGTTGTAACAAAACCTCTACGAACAATCTCCAAACGAAATTCCCTGAGATCTTCTGCTAACTCCCTTGGCAATACTCCTGCTACTAGGGTATTGGCATAACTCTTCCGGCTCAACGCGTCTGCTACGACATTGGCCTTGCCTAGATGATAGTGCAATTTCATATCATAATCCTTTATAGAGCTCCAACCATTTCCTTTGCCTGAGGTTCAACTCCTTCTATGTGAAAAATGTACTTCAAGCTCTTATGATCCGTGTACACATCACAATGGTTCCCAATAAGAAAATGTCTCCAGGTCTTGGGTGCATGCACTACCGCTGCTAACTCCAAGTTATGTGTGGCATAATTCAACTCATGCGGTCGAAGTTGTCGTGAGGCATACGAAACAACTCTTCCGTCCTGCATAAGTACTCCTCCAAGTCCTAAGCGAGAGGCATCGCAATACACTTGGAAATCCTTGCGTATATCCGACAGAATCAGCACTAGGGTCGTAGTCAAACGTTTCTTCAACTCCTGGAAACTTGTTTCACATTCTTTAGTCCAATGGAACTTGGTGTCCTTCTTTAGCAATGCCGTCATGGGCTTTGAATTCTTTGAAAAATTCTCAATGAATCTCCGATAGTGTCCCGCGAGTCCAAGAAAATTGCGGATCTCTCCATATGAGGTGGGTTCCAAATACTCAGTGACTGATTTAACCTTTGTAGGGTCCACTGCTATACCTTCTCCTGATATAACATGTCCAAGAAATCCAACTTCCTTCAACAAAAACTCACATTTGCTAAACTTGGCATATAACTGATGTTCCCTGAGCTTCTAAAGAACCAAACGCAAATGTTCCTTGTGTTCCTCTTCATCCTTTGAGTATACCAAGATATCATCAATGAATGCCACAACAAACTTATCCAAGAATTCCATGAACACATTATTCATCATACTCATGAAATAGGCAAGGGCATTAGTCAATCTAAATGACATAACCGTGTACTCATATAGCCCATACCTGGTGGTAAAAGCTGTCTTAGGTATATCCTTTTCTCGAATCTTCAGCTGGTGCTATCCTCATCGCAGATCGATCTTCGAAAACACTTTAGCTCCTTGCAGCTGGTCAAACAAATCATTGATCATAGATAGTGGGTACTTGCTCTTGATCGTCACCTCATTCAATGCCCGATAATCAACAACCATTCTCAAAGACGTATCCTTCTTCTCAACCAAAAGCACTTGGGCTCCCCATGGTGATGAACTCCGTCGAATGTAACCTTTCTCCAATAACTCCTTAATCTGCTTCTTAATCTCCTCCAGATCATTTGCGGGCATCCGGTATGGTCTCTTAGATATCGCTCCGGTGCCTGGCAACAACTCTATTAAAAACACAATGTCTCGATCCGGGGGCATGCCTAGTAGTTCCTTTGGAAATACATCTGGATAATCCTTCACTACAGGTACTTCTTCTTGAACAACTCCCATGAGAGAATTTATGTGAGTACTCTTAGGACTATAGCTGGATACATAGTTAATCCTTTTCCCTTCCGGGGTCGTGAGTAAAATAGTCTTGTTGGCGCAATTGATGTTTCCTCCATTCATTGATAGCCAATCCATACCGAGTATCACATCCAAAATTATCAAGTCTGAGGGGAAAACATGCCTACCTATGGTCAATGGCATCTGAAAACATCCCTCACTAGCCATATAATCCGCTCCTAGTGAGCTTACTAACATGGGTGTCCTAAGTACCTTGGTGGGTGAGGGAGTCCTGGATTAGGGGGTCTCCGGACAGCCGGACTATATCCTTTGGCCGGACTGTTGGACTATGAAGATACAAGATTGAAGACTTCGTCCCGTGTCCGGATGGGACTCTACTTGGTGTAGAAGGAAAGCTAGGCAATATGGATATGGATATCTCCTCCTTTGTAACCGTCCTTGTGTAACCCTAGCCTCCTCCGGTGTCTATATAAACCGGAGGTTTTTAGTCCGTAGGACAAGATACAATCATACCATAGGCTAGCTTCTAGGGTTTAGCCTCTCCGATCTTGTGGTAGATCTACTTTTGTAGTACTCATATCATTAAGAACAATCAAGCAGGACGTAGGGTTTTACATCTATCAAGAGGTCCCTAACCTGGGTAAAACATTGTGTCCCCTGCCTCCTGTTACCATCCGCCTTAGACGCACAGTTTGGGACCCCCTACCCGAGATCCGCCGGTTTTGACACAGACATTGGTGCTTTCATTGACAGTTCCACTATGTCTTCATCATAAGGAAGATGGCTCGCCTTGTTGTCAAGGACAACATCACCTCTGGGGAAGCCCTAGCTATAGGCCAAACTCTCCGACTAGGAGGCTTCGTCATGACCGCCCGCTCGGCCGCTGCGCCAACGATGACCTCTCGGGTGATCGAAAATAGCCTCCACATTGGCTCCAAATTCTCCGAGCAGATGGATCCAATGGAGCTCTCCTCTTTGAACGAGCTCTTTGATCGCATTGCTGCTCTGGGAGTCGCTACGGACTATGATCGGATCGGGCTTAAACCCGACCAAAGGGAGATTAACTCTCCGTCGGTCAAACATCAAATAGCGGTGGTGGAGGAGCAATGCGGAGATTCTCCCTCTATCCTGAGGACGAACTATGTCCGGATTCCCGAGCTCTCCGAACAGGATACGCTCTCGCGGGAGGACGCCGCCCTAACCCTGAATCCAGAATCAGGCCACATACCGAACCCGCAGGGCAATATCCCGGAGCCCGAACTTCCAAGATCGGAAACTCCCCTGCACCGGGATCACAGATCGGGTCAAGGTCCGGATTTCAATCCACCCACCCACCCAGATACAAACTATCTTTCCCACATTAGGCAAGCCCCCAAGAGACAGTACATCACTATTGGGCCAGATTCCTCCTTGTAATGAACAAGGTCAAGGACTGTCGCGAGGAAGATGCAATTTCGTTCTTTTGCAACAATTGCACGGACAAGGGAGTCCTCAACGCCATAAGTTGCCGTGACGTAGCACACTTTGCTGATTTGGCGGACATTGTACGGAAATACTGTGCGATGGAAATTGCCTGGAAAACCCAAACGCAATTTTGGGATAATCCGGCTCTGACAAAACCCCTAGTCCGAACTAAAAGGGCGCATTCTTATAAGTCGCCCGACCCAATTACAAAGAAGCAAAAGCCCATTACAGGGCGTGGAACCGTATTGTAGGGATGGATCAACGGGCCCCGCAAAATTCATAGTATAGCGGATACCATATCAACACACAGCCTTAGAGCATGTTGGGTACTCCGGCAGGTTGCCAAAAGAGGTGAGGATCTCGTCACCCAAAATACCTCAGAGCGCCTCCCCACGGATAACAACACAGTACTAACAGTCTTCGAGACCTTTGCCTCAAATAATAGGCGTTAGCGAGCACTCCACAGCCTCACCGAAGTCTGCCACGTGGCAGCAATAAATCCATGGAGCGACAAGGCTATCACCTTCAACGCCAGTGACGAACCTAAATTCCGAACAGCCCAAGCACCAGCCGCTCTGGTCCTCAGTCCAATTGTGGACGGCTTTCGGCTCACTAAGGTGCTCATGGATGACGGCAGCAGATTAAACCTCATCTATGAGGAAACTCTCCAAAAGATGGACATAGACAAAAACCGTATTGAGCAAAGTAGTACGACCTTCCGAGGAATCATTCCTAGTCGGGAGGAACGCTGCGCTAGGAAAATCACACTTGATGTGGTATTCGGCACTCCGGAGAATTACAGGTCCGAAGAAATTACATTCCAAGTGGCCCTGTTCAGTAACGGATACCACGCCCTTTTAGGGCGGGAGGCATTCATGATTTTTCAAGCCATACCCCATTACGGGTACATGAAGCTCAAAATGGCTGAACCCAAGGGAATTATCACTCTAGCTAGTGATCCGGACATAGCACTCTACACCGAGAACAAAACAGCCGCACTAGCCCTCGAGGCATTATCCGAAGCCCTTGTGGCGGAGGAGTTAACCGCGCTGCGCTCCATGGTGGATAGGGATGATGTGATACTAGACAAAACACTACTAGGAAAAACCTTACCAGTAGTGTGGGTTTTGGACTACCAGTAGCATAGGTTCCCACGCTACTGCTATGACGCTACAGCTATTTCTTGTCAGTAGCGTAGGTTCCCACGCTACTGCAATGATGCTACAGCTAAGCATTTTCCTAGTAGTGAAAGATCCAAGTCCACCTCCTTTAAACCAGCGGACGAAATAGTTAAATTCCAAGTCCATCCAACGGACCCTACAAAAACAGCATCCATTGGGGCACAGTTAGACCCTGCTGTAGACGCTGCACTACGGGAGTTTCTGCGCGAGAATTGGGACATATTCGCCCGGCATCCTTCAGACATGCCAGGAATCCCACGCAGATTGGCCGAGCATAGCCTTAATATCCTAAAAGGATTCAAGTCGGTCAAGCAGACTCTTTGGCGTTTCTCTAAACCTAAGCGACAAGCCATGGGAGAGGAGCTGGCCAAGCTACTGGAAGCTGGATTCATTAAGGAAATAAAACATCCGGATTGGCTAGCAAACCTGGTGATGGTACCAAAAAAGGACAAATCCTGGCGCCTATGTGTCGACTTCAAAGACCTTAACAAGGCTTGCCCAAAGGATCCCTTCCCACTCCCTCGCATTGATCAAATCATCGACGCTACCGCAGGACACAAATCACCATGCTTCCTTGACGCATACTCTGGTTACCACCAGATTAAGATGGTGGAGTCTGATCAAGACGCAATAGCATTTATAACACCATATGGCCCCTTCTGCATTTGAGAAGAACCCGCCTTGCAATGCCGAAGACAATACTACGTGCCAGACTTGACGTCATTGAAGCCTGGTTTGGGGGTTACTAAGGGAGTCCTTGATTAGGGGGTCTCCGAACAGCCGGACTATATCCTTTGGCCGGACTGTTGGACTATGAAGATACAAGATTGAAGACTTCGTCCCGTGTCCTGGTGGGACTCTACTTGGCGCGGAAGGCAAGCTAGGCAATACGGCTATGGATATCTCCTCCTTTGTAACCGACCTTGTGTAACCCTAGCCTCCTCCGGTGTCTATATAAACTGGAGGGTTTTAGTCCGTAGGACAACATACAATCATACCATAGGCTAGCTTCTAGGGTTTAACCTCTCCGATCTCGTGGTAGATCTACTCTTGTAATACTCATATGATCAATAACAATCAAGCAGAACGTAGGGTTTTACCACTATCAAGAGGGCCCGAACCTGGGTAAAACATCGTGTCCCCTACCTCCTGTTACCATCCGCCTTAGATGCACTGTTCGGGACCCCCTACCCGATATCCGCCGGTTTTGACACCAACAATGGGCAAATTGTATTTATCCATGAATCCACTTGAAATGTATGAATGAGATGCACCAGTATCAAAAAGAACTATTGCGGTAAATGACTTAACCAAAAACTTACCGATAACTGCATCTGGCTGCTCTTCAACCTCCTCCACGTTCACGTGGTTCACTTGTCCTTTGTTGAATGGGTTGGGCTTCTTCGCAGAGTTTCCGTTTCCATTCCCATTCTTCACTTCAGAACACTCGGTGGCATAGTGTCCAGTCTTCCCGCACTTGGAACAACTAATGTGACTTAGGTCCTTCTTGGCAGGCGTTGCTGGATTAGAGCGGTTCTGATTGCTACCTGCTCCATTCCCATTTCCATTCCTAGGGCCGTTGTGGTTATGCGGAATTCCTGCATTATGGTTATGGCCTCCATGGTTATGGATAAATCCTCCCGAGTTTGGGGTGAGACGGGGTTTCTGCTGAGCTCCTTAGTTGTACTTCCCTTGTCCATACTTCCTCTTGTGGCTCTCAATCTATTGCCGCTTCCCTTCAATCATAAGAGCCTTATCTACTAGCTCTTTATACTTGTTGAATGTTGCCACCATCAACTGCATACTCATCACATCATTCAGCCATTCCATAAACTTCTCATGTTTTGCAGCATCCGTGGCCACATCATCTGGGGCAGTACGATTCCCCTCGCGTAAGTTGTGAAACTCTTGCTTCTTCATACTCATAGCTCCAGTTGAGACAAGGGCTTTGCGGAAAAGCTTGCTAAAACTGCTCCCAAGTGAGATTGGCTATGGGAGAAGTGGCTGTGTAATTCTCCCACCATGTGGCTGTGGGTCCATCCAATTGGTGTGCGGCAAAACGCACCTTCTTAGCATCTGTGCAACCAGCAGTGGTTAACTCCCTCCCAATCCTACGTAGCCAATCATCCAGAACTATGGGCTCGGTGCTACTAGAAAACACTGGCGGCTATTACCTCGGAAAACGGGCTAAGTTGTCAACTAGTGGTGGTGGCGGAGGGTTGTTTTTATTGTTGTTGTTGTTGCCCTGATTCTGAACAAGCAAATGCAATAATGTATTCTGCTGTTGGATCAACTGAGTTAGCTCCGGTGGGAAAGCAAATCTGGGGTCACGTCTCAGAGGCATCTGATGGGTTTAGAGGGGAGAGATTAGAATAGAATGAGGTCTAATGAGAGAGCACTATCCATATGCACATGAGACAAACACAATCATATCATATCACTCAATCAATCAAGCAAGGGCATACAATCGATCTAACTACCGTTACAGTGCTCGGACTATTCTATATACATGGGGGAATACTACTAATCATATGGTGGTCTACTAGAAATTTTGATCGGTGGAAGACTCCATGATATCCGCTCCAGCTTCGTCTTCATAGTCATCATCACTACTATGAGGGTCGGAGTTGGTGTCGTCGATGATGATGTAGTCTTCGGAACGAATCTCCTTCGTTTCATCGTCTTCTCCTCCTAGCGTGGGGTCTCCCATGAAAACTCCTAGCTTCCTAGTCAGATCGTCATTCATCTCCACAAGTATCGTCATTTCCTCCTCATATCCATCACGTGTACACTTAAGCTCCTCTTCTAGCTCTGTGATCCCAGTCATCGCCTTCTTCAAATCTATCATGCTTGCGCACATCTGGTTCTCCTGGCGACGTATGTGATGATTTAACTCCTGGATGAATGCTGCAATGGACCTGTCCTTCCTGGGGCTGATCATCTCCCATTGCTCATCTCGCGCCCACATATCTGGTAGATAGTGTCCTTAAGCACCTTGTGGTAAACTTCGTCGATGCATCCCATGGCGATGTGGGCTGCCATGCTCTTGCCTATATTCCAAGTTGCTGCATCAAGGGAAAACTCTATGGGTTTAGTGACTGGCGTGAATGCCCTTCCTAGAACTTGAACTCAAATCAACCAACGCTCCTCTTATGGTAAGGTGGCGGTGTAGGTCCCGGTGAAGCTTGGTATTCCGACGTTCAGGTACCTAGTGACTTCCTTCAAGTGTCATCCAAACGGGGTGTCTTCATCCGGCTGTGTAAACTTGTTCCTTGAGTCTGCCATCCTAAGAGTAGAAAATGGGGAGGAGTCAGAAATGAGTTGAGAAGAGTGATCTATGGCTCGTCTTAGTGGTCATGTCCTACATTCACCATGTGCTCTGATACCATCTTTTAGCGACCCGACCTCATACGGTCAAGTCTCTGTGCTTGAGTGTCATACCTGGATTGGTAATGCTGAAACACACAGTACTTCGAAGGATTTATAACAGAGTAGCAATCACACACTTATTACATCGAATGTCTCAAAAGAGAACTTATAACAATAAATATTGCTTAAGGCCATCTAAATAAGATAACAACGGAAGGCTTGGAAGATAAGTGAGTCCATCAACTCCAACGACATAGCTGAGTGCATGACAAACTACCTATGGCATCTTACTCGTCGTCTGAAAAGTCTGGAACATGATATGTTGCAGCCTGAAAACTGGTCAACACATGGAATATGCTAGCAATATAACACAAGAGAGCAATGAACAGATAAATGCTATCATTACATGCATATATGGATGGTGGAGGCTCTATTGTTATATTGTTTTATGAAAAGCCATTTTTTTCCTACAACAAAGGAATATATTTTATTTACTACAAATTTTGTTCAAAACATTGAGAAGGTTCCACCATCTCAATCCCAATTAAAGTAATCATTAACCCAACAAATTAATTTTAGAGTGATGAGATCAACTCAATAATTCAAGTACCAGATACTCAAGATGTCCATAACCGGGGACATGGCTAACCATGATTAGTTTATACACTCTGCAGAGGTTTGCGCACTTTTCCCCACAAGACTCGTTCTCCTACGTTGGATTTCTCGCACTGCATGGTGTTTGAGAAACGGATGACCGAGACACAGTCTTTCAGAAGCATTAACTCTTTACTCTGGGTGGACAAGTACACATGCTTTCCCCTACTCGGGGCCCACCACTGAAAGAGGTCATGCAACATAATCAACTATGCTAGATCCCATAATAGCTTGTGTCTGCACACGAAAGTTTCTAGCATGAATAATCTTATGATCCCTTTGAGCCTGGGTGGCGGACCGTAGGATGATCACACGGGTACTCCGGGATATCCTAGGACAACACTGGATTCTCCAGGTGCCCACAAGAAATCCACCCAGATGTGTATTAGAGTTGCCACCTTAAGTTGAACCATTAATTAACAACTCACATCTGTCATGGATACACTCACACCCAAACCATGTCTACCAGCATAGCATAACAATATAAGCATAACGTAGAAGTAACTCCCAAGGGTTTGATAATAAAACAGGTAATAGGATCTACCTCATCATCTACTTCCCAGACCCACATGTTAAGAGATCCTACTCATGCAATGTGTGAGGGTTGAAACTAATTATAAAAACTGGGTGATAAAGGGGTATGATCAAAGTATTACTTGCCTTGCGGACGACATGCAAATCCTAAAGACTCGTAGTAGCACGCTTCACACTCCGTGTGTTCTATCACAAACAAACAATAACATACATAATAATTCAATCCAAAATGCACGGGGAAAACTCAAATAAGAAGATCTAACCAGAAAGTTCAACTGAAGAACTCCGGTTTGCAAAAAGAATCAAATCAAACGGAGCAACAAAACTCAAACTACGAAAGAAACAATATTTGATTACTAATCTGGACTAAAGTCAAATTTTACAGTACCAGAATCTTGTTCAAGTTGGTTAAACTGAAAGAGGGCTTCGAGACGAAGATCGAGGCGCTTGTCTCACCTTATTTGGATAAACGAGCGAAAAGATAAACCAGATCGAAGTTTAGGCCAGAAATCGTGATCGAAAATAATCGCGGAAAAACCCTGGAAAAAAATAAACTAACGAACAGGCTAACGAACGAACGTTCGTTGTCTGTGGCCAACAGATGAATGGCGTTCATTAAAACGAATGTATGGACGAACGTCCGTGATTTAACTAAACCGAGAAAACCGATCTAGAAAAAAAATGAACTAAGGTTTCGAAAAAACCGAACTGTACGGTTTTCTAGCGAAAACCGGTGACGGCGGCTACCTCGACGGCGGGCGGCGGGACGGGGTGGAGTGGCAGTGGCGGTTGGCGGCGGACGACGGCGGCGCGACGCGGCGGGGCGGCGGCTTAGGGTTAGGGTTTCGGCGGGGCGGCGCTGGTGGGCTGAGGCGGCGGCCCGGGGCTACTTATAAAGGCTCCGGCCGGAGGTGTGCTGCTCGGGTACGGCTCGGTCAGGCGGTATCCTTTTTTTAAATAAAACCTAATGTAGAAAAACAATTAAAATAAATACTAAACAGACTCCAAAAATCCTGAAATAAATTTTCGTGGTCCTCTAATATTATTTCAGACAAAGTGAACATTAATTTAGGCCTATAATCCAATTTTTAAAACGCATATTTTTCCTAATTCAAATAAAATTGCGATAAAATCCAAATAAAAAATAAAAAAATAACTTTTTGATTTTAATATTTTTGCCCTAATATTTCATTCATTTTGGATAAGTCATATTATCTCCTCTCATATATTTTGATATAAAATATTTTCGGGGAAAAATAATTAAAAACAAATGATCCTCTTTTCAAAATTTGAGAAAACTCAAACATGATAAATAACGAAATTCCCTACTCTCTCCGTGGGTCCTTGAGTTGCTTATAATTTCTTGGATCACGAAACAAAAATGCAATAGAATATGATATGCATGAATGACCTATGTATAACATTCCAAAATGAAAATTTGGGATGTTACACTCTAGGGCATATTTCCTTCAGTCTCCCACTTGCACTAAAGTATAATCTAGATTACATCATAATGATTCTAAAACACATGGAGTCTTGGTGCTGATCATGTTTTGCTCGTGGATGAGAGTTAGTCAACAAGTGTGTTACATTTAGATCCGTATGTATTTTTCAAATCTCTATGTCTCCCTCCTTGACTTGATCACAGATGGAGTTGAAGTGCCTCTTGATGTGTTTGGTTCTTTTGTGAAATCTGGATTCCTTTGCTAAAGCAATTTCTCTAGTATTGTCACAAAAAAAACTCATTGGACATGTCGTGGTTTTGCCACGGCAGATGTCCTCGCGAAAGGACTTAGTCGTGGAGCCATCGCTACGGGTTAGCTTAAAGGGGTT
Organism: Triticum aestivum; assembly: GCF_018294505.1. Lineage (NCBI taxonomy): Eukaryota > Viridiplantae > Streptophyta > Magnoliopsida > Poales > Poaceae > Triticum > Triticum aestivum. Next base: position 79,285,963 of record NC_057803.1, on the reverse strand, counting down.
AAACTGGACAAGGGACACTGGAGTTTTATAGTAGTTCGGCCCCTTCGATGAAGGTAAAAGCCTACGTCAAGTTGTGTTGGTATTGCTAGGGTTTTGATGACCAGGGAGGGAATCCGCTTTGCCTGGCTCTCGAGTTGTTGTGTGTTGTCCCTAAACCGCTGCCGGGTCGTCCCTTTATACACACAGGTTGATGCCCGCCGGTTTACAGAGTCCCGAGGCCGGATCATAAACGTGTCCGGCTCGGTCTCTGTCCTTCCTATCTTACAATGCAAGTTACATGAGAAAGTCAGTTTACATCTACATGCCTTAATCCGCTTTTGGGCCTTGGGACTTCGTAAAGCGCCACCATCCTTACGTCTTCATGGGCTTCTAATCTTCATAGAGTTACCCCTGGCCGGTTTACGTCCAGTAGTAATATCCCCAACATTAGGCCCCATGTTGATTTGAAAACTTGTTCATGTCAATCTTAAATCACTTAGAAAAATTCTTGCCCTAGCACCTTCACATAGATCTTGTAAACCACCGTGATGTCATCCTTCAGATCCGTAGTAAACCGTCATGATGTCACCTATTCGTTGAAGCCGAAGATGCCCTTCATTAATGAGTATCCAACCATCGAGGCGACAACCTTATTAAATATCCATTTTTGAGCTCCTCCATTCTCGCGCCTGTCGTTTATTTGTTCGCCTTATAAATAGGGTTGAGACCCCCCCTTCTCCGTTTCCTCCGCTACCTCTTCATCTCTTCTTCCTCCTCACGATGCCCCTGTGCTCGAACACCGCTGCCGTTGTCAAGCTTCATCTCTGCCTCATCCTTGGCCGCTGTATCAACCTGAACGCTCCAGAGAACCACGGCACACCTCCGCTACCTTAACAGCTTCGGTAAGTTTTCCCCCTTTTCGTCATAGATCCACTTTAGGGTTTTCCTGTTCATCAGAGTTCATCGCAGCTCCGGTGGTGTTCTTCTCTTTTCTACCCAGTAGCATTGTGGGAGTCCTGGATTAGGGGGTCTCTTGACAGCCGGACTATCTCCATTGGCCGGACTATTAGACTATGAAGATACAAGATTGAAGACTTCGTCTCGTGTCCGGATGTGACTCTACTGGGCGTGGAAGGCAAGCTAGGCAATACGTATATGGATATCTCCTCCTTTGTAACCGACCTTGTGTAACCCTAACCCTCTCCATGTCTATAAAAACCGAAGGGTTTCAGTCCGTAGGCCAACAATCACAACATACAATCATACCATAGGCTAGCTTCTAGGGTTTAGCCTCTCTGATCTCGTGGTAGATCTACTCTTGTAACACCCATATCATCAATATCAATCGAGTAGGGCGTAGGGTTTTACTTTCCATCAAGAGGTCCCGAACCTGGGTAAAACTTCGTGTCCCTTGTCTCCTGTTACCATCTGGCCTAGACGCATAGTTTGGGACCCCCTACCCGAGATCCGCCGGTTTTGACACCGAAAAGCATCAAAAACTAGCTAGATCTGCTAGCTCTTCGTGCGACTTAGGTCTTATCTGAACCTGATCATCCCCTCTATATAGAAGAAAACTCATCTGAATCTGATGAACTGATATCTCTAACTTAGTTCTTGAATATATTCTCATTTTCTATCACCCCTTAGATCTAAAATCACCATATAAATCTGTGAAACCTGTTTCCTGCACTTAGGTATTTTTCAGATCTGTACCCTTCACACCAATATAGGCGGTTTAACTTTTTGAAATATGATAATCCGGCAGTACCATTAGTCCCCTTTTTAAACCTCCAATTTATTTATACTCCAGTTTAACCATATGCATATACCTCTGTCTCTGTTCATTCCATATCATTCGTAAATACCCTATCATCGGTTTACCAATTTGCACATACTTGGATTCCTTTTCCTTGTTGTACTTTATGCATCACCATTAATGAATCGTAAACCAGCATTATTTTCTTCCCAGCCTTTCACTTGCAATGGCCAAGCAGTTTTATTCTTCAACTGGGTCCCCTCCCGGGTTACTAAGGAGCAACTCAATGGAATGGTCAAGATTGGCACCTTACCGAAGAAGAATGAGATCCGATGGCGAGTTCCTGGGCCGGAAAATACTCCCACCTCTAAGGAGGGTGAAGTAGTGGTGTTTGTTGATCACATAGGCCGTGGCTTTAAACCGCCCAGATCGAAGTTTTTCCGAGATGTACTTGCTAGCTTTCAGCTCCATCCTCAAGATATTGGACCAAACTCGGTATCCAATGTATGTAACTTTCAAGTTTTGTGTGAAGCATACCTGCAAGAAGAGCCAATTGTTGAGTTGTTCCGAGATTTCTTCCATCTAAACCGTCGCATTGAGTTTGTAGATGGACCCAATACTGAACTTGGTGGCATCTCTATCCAGAAAAGAAAAGGGGTTGAGTTTCCTCATGCCAAGCTGCATACTCACCCTAAAGAGTGGAATCAAAATTGGTTCTACTACAGAGACACCTCTCCGAAAGATGAAAACCCTCTGCCGGGCTACCGCGGTCACCGGCTTGCTAATGCTCATCAACTCCCGAAACGACTAAGTGCCCAGGAACAGGCCTCGTACGCACCTCAACTCGCCAAGCTGAGAGCCTTCTTGGCCAACGGTTTAACAGGCGTGGACTCGTCCATTGCTGGATATCCTGGAGCATTTTGCCGTTAAGTCGCCGCTCCGGTTTAATGTGTGAGTATACTAGTGACGTAGAAGACTCCCAACGCCATATCAACATTCAACTAACAGATGAAGAAGTCACTGAATCTGTTAAGAAAATGTTGAATGAATCAGAAGATGTCTGCAGCAAGACCGGGTTAAGCCCCTTTTATACGTAGAACAAACCGCCCGCTGTAAGTATTGTTTGCGCTTCCGCTTTACACCTGATATTTTTGAACTGTGCAATCTTTGAATTCCCTCTACCCATCTTTAAACAGGGTGATGATCCGTTCTGGAAAAAGAAACCTCAAGAGAAAGCAGCGAAGCCTTCCCGTCCTAAAACAAAAGACGTCAAGAAAACCACCAAGAGGAAGGCACCTGAACCCATCGGTTTCGAGCTTGATGACGACCCGGATGAACCGGACGTAGAGGTAGAACTTGATTCACTAGGTTCACTTTTCATGCATCTCATTGACAATGATATTTATCAGGAGGACGTTGAAGGCAGACAAGCTGACGATGCAGAGGTAATTATCCTTTCCTCCGGCTCAGACTCTCTGCCATCACAAAAAATCCGTCAAGCAGTCTAGAAAGTAAGATTTTCTCATCCTCTTTCTCACTTGGATCCAACATTTATTTTGAAGAAGCAGCAGCATGAGGCTCGCCGCACAACCCGGCACAGCGGCCAAAAGGTCACTCCGACCGTTTTACTAGACACCCCATTCGAAAACGCCGATCTGAGGTCTCACCCACTTCTGACACTTCTTATCCCAAGGCAAGTTATTTCCGACTACCTCTTAATCCATCCGATTCAAATTATCAGGTGACACCTCCTTCATCCTCTGGCGAGTCAACAACAACCCAACTTCCTCCTCTCAAAACTGTTTGATGTTTTGATGTTTCAACAACAACCCAACTTCCTCCTCTCAAATTATCAGGAGGTCGGGTAAGTATTTCAACCCAATCTTTTGATGTTTCACACTTTATATGCTATGCTAACCTTTGCATATTGTTTTGTTTAGCACCAAAGCCAGACCCAGTAAAAAGGCTTGGGTGATTAATCCGCCCGAAGACCATGTGGTTATTGAACCGGAGCAAACTGCAGGACCGGAGGGTCCAAATACTGAGGCCACATTTGATGAACCACCCCCTCAAGATCATAATGCTGATGAACAAGCAGAAGTTGATACTGTTGTGCCAGATGATGAACCGGCGAATCCAATCCGGACTGATGACAGACCTTCTAGTCTAGTGAGAACTACTGACATTCCACCAACTCCAGAAAAGGCTACTGGAAACAAAGAAGATGAGGTTATCATTATCGGTATTGACCACACCTCTCCTGGCCATCCTATTGTATTGGCAAAACATAGTGCCAAAGAAGAACGTGCTGCCATGGAGAAAGCCAAGTGGAGCACCGATTTATCAAGCTATGCCCACTTCAGTGCTCAAGAACACCACTCTGGCTTCCTAAACTGTCTACACTCAAACCGTGATTATGAAGCCGGTTTGGTGAATCTAATGAAGGAGTGCTATGAGGTACTGACATAACTTTTCCTTTCTTAAGTCCAATTGTAAATGCCAACTCTAGTAGCCCCCAAGGGCCGGTTTATGATAGCAATCATAAATTGGGACTTTGTAATATCTCATCCCTTGCATGCTTATCCCCCATTTGTTAGGTGATCATTTGAAATAGACCAGTACTTTATCGTTGTATTCCTGTAATTTTCATCTGTGTAGCCCCCAAGAGCAGGTTTATCTTTCCAAGGTAAACCGGGTCTTGAATCAATGCTTCAACTTTGAATAGATGTACATTAGCCCCCAAGTGTCAAGGATAATGCGTGCATTGTACTTGGGACTTGCAAAAATTCCTGATGATAGAGCCAATAGGCATTAGCCCCCAAGTACAAAGTGCATAACTTGTTATATGCTTGGTACTTCAAATATGCATATCTCATTGATGATTTATCTTTGTCGGTGTCAAAACCGGCGGATCTCGGGTAGGGGGTCCCGAACTGTGCGTCTCAGGCGGATGGTAAACGGAGGTAGGGGACACGATGTTTACCCAGGTTCGGGCCCTCTTGATGGAGGTAATACCCTATGTCTTTCTTGATTATTCTTGATGATGTGAGTGTTACAAAAGTTGATCTACCACGAGATCACAGAGGCTAAACCCTAGAAGCTAGCCTATGGTATGATTGTCTGTTCCTATGGACTAAAACCCTCCAGTTTATACAGACACCGGAGGGGGCTAGGGTTACACAAGGTCGGTTAAAAATGAGGAGATATACATATCCATACTGCCTAGCTTGCCTTCCACGCCAACTAGAGTCCCGTCTGGACACGGGACGAAATCTTCAATCTCGTATCTTCGTAGTCCAATAGTCCGGCCAAAGGACATAGTCCGATTGTCCGGAGACCCCCTAATCCAGGACTCCCTCAATCTTGCCCTTGTAGGCCGAGCTGAGTAAGAAGGACGCTCAAACCACTGACCTTCAGGAGAACATTAAATCTCAGCAAGCAGAGGCTTCTAAGGACAATGAAGAACTGACGAATACCTTAGCAGCCATGGAGAAGCTGAAGGAAACCTTTAATAAAGAGCGTGCAGACTGGGAGATAGAGAAGGCCGGTTTAACAAAGAAAGTCGAAGATGCAGAAGCAGCCCTGATGCCGGTGGTGGAAGAACTGACTGGCTTGAAACGGCAGATTAATGCTATGACCTCTGCTGTATTCTGTGAGTCTTCATATGAAGTTTTTGCAATTCATAATATCTTATTAATAGCCGGTTTACTGATGCTTTACCATGACAGGGACCCGCATCACTCATCTGGGTGCCGATAGGCGGATGAAGCTTAAACCTGCCTATACTTTGATAAAACAGCGGTATTCTGGATCCCAGCGAGCTATTTGCACTGCAGCTTATAACAAACCTCCTCCAACACTGATAAAAGAAACCATCGAAAAGCTGGCCATGCTGCCTGCCCGGTTGGATGAACTGAAGAGATCAGCTGCAAGGTCAGGTGCACTAACCGCGCTAATCTGGGCCAAGGCATGGATTCCAGATCTTGAACCGGCAGATATCAGCAAAGCCTATCCTGGTGTGAAGGAAGACGGTTCAGATTTCAACAATGACGATTTCTGAAGCCTGACGATGCGGCCTATAGCAAGTAAATTGGCGGATGACACAGATCTATCTCATTATCAACCGGTTTACGATGTTGAGGGGAAAAGATAGCCCACGTCGATTCATAATGTAGAAGATCTTGTTCCGCCAATCCGTAAGCACACTTATGCTCCTGACATTGACCCTTACGACCTTATTCATGAAGAATCCATTTTTCAAGCCTTAACTGGAATCGATTGGTCGAATTGATTTCCAGCGACTGGGTAGGGATGAGGAGAATGCGATTGCTCAAGATGACCCTCAATCTTCATGCTGTCCAGATGAGGAATCATAAACCGGAGGCCGGTTTATCAGTTGCAGTTTGCCACTCTTATTAAAACAATTATTCAATCTGGGCTGTTTAAAGCGCCTTGTAATAGGATAGTGTGAACACTTTATCTGTCATGCCATCGAGCATGTTTGTTTTGCTTGATACTGAGAACTTGCCATGCCTTTTGGGATCTATTATATGCATAGTCCATTATGGCTTTTATTTAACTTGTTCCTGCATATAAGAACTTGAAAGTGTCGTAGTGGTTTACCACTTGACGGATCATGATGCCCAAAAAATATATACATAACTTGGATGGATAACCAAGATTGTAATAACCAGATATAAAATAGATGATACCTGTGATATATCTCGTTGGCTGACCAATTGCTGGTATAGTAAGGGTGAAAACACCAATTAGGAGTATTGATGACTCCTTTCCCTCTTGTTGGTTCATATAAAAACCATACTGGGTTATGATAACCACCGGTTTGCCCGTACAATGTTTGTGATCTCTAGTCAAAACCAGACCGGAGCAACTTACTACCGGTTTAAAACTGATCATGTACTGACAACTGAGCATTGAAAGCCACGCCGGGTTGTAATAAACACCGGTTTATCAGAAAATATTCATAAATCTCTTATCAAAAGATTTTAAAACAGCAAAGACAAAAGAAATATGCAAGGCCTTTCATGGACTGCCAAGCCCTAAATCAAGGCTTTTCATGGGCTGCCAGGCCACTGAGTTAAACCATTTTTAAAAGCCATTTAAGATGGACCTCAATCTTTAACCAATCGTCATTTTAACTTTGACAAGTTCAGGGTCTATGAGATTGACTTGTCAAACGTTCGATGGGTCATACCAGGTTTACCTAGACGAAGTGGCTTACTTAAAGAAGGCAGGATAACATGGGGTTTTAGGTGAAGGCAACTAGCTTCCAAGCCTGACTTGATAGCCTATTACAAGGGTGCAAGCTCGTTTTTCTTTGAGAAGCAAGGAGCCCCCAAGTAATATTTGAGCTATGCTCAGTGGTTACCTATGTTTGAGTTGTGCTTTATGCAACAGACTCTCTTTGGTTCCACATAATTTCCTTTTGGCTTTAAGTCTATCAAAAGGTGTAGCTATGGTGTAAATACAACCAAGCCCCCTAGTGATTTCCCTTTTTGGTCTTAAGTCGATCAAGAGGTGTAGCTATGGTTCGAATATGACCAAGCCCCCTAGTGATTTGCTTTATATCTGTGTGGCTTTATAGGCCGGGTTAATAGAACTCTGCTTTGTAAGTAGAAGCCCCCATGGAACCACACATGATGTAAAAAAGAACAGAGACCCCACTTTAGCTGAGGCTCCGTTTTATTATATAATATATGCATTGTTATAAGTATGTACATATGAAAAGCCTATGGCTCAAGTATAGTAAGGCCGAAGGAGAGCTATATTCCATGACCGTTGAGTCTCCTCCTCCGATTTGCGTGAGTCTTTGTGCTCTCGAACATCGATAAGGTAGTATGACCCATTATGCAGGTTTTTGCTGACCACAAAAGGTCCTTCCCAAGGTGGGGATAACATGTGCATATCAGTCTGATCCTGGATGAGCCGGAGCACCAGATCGCCTTCATGAAAATTTCTGGTCTTAACCCGGCGGCTGTGATAATGTCGGAGATCTTGTTGATAAATCGCCGACTGCGCAGCTGTGACATCACGCTCCTCATCTAATAGTTCCAGTAAGTCCTGACGTGCCTTCTCATTTTTAGCTTCAACGTAAGCCGCCACACGGGGTGAGTTATGCTGGACGTCACTAGGGAGAACTGCCTCTACTCCATAAACCATGAAGAAAGGCGTGTAACCTGTAGATCTGTTTGGTGTGGTGTTGATACTCCATAATACGAAAGGTAACTCATCCACCCAACAAACCGGCGCCCGCTTTAAAGGAACCAGAAGCCGGGGTTTAATACCTCTCAAAATTTCTTGATTTGCCCTCTCTGCTTGACCATTAGACTAGGGGTGAGCCACTACTGCTACATCAAGCCGGATGTGCTCACGTTGACAAAATTCCTCCATATCACCTTTGGACAGATTAGTACCATTATCACTTATAATTTTGTGTGGAAAACCAAACCGGAATATCACCTTTTTGATGAATTGAACCATCGTGGCTGCATCGGACTTACTGACTGGCTCTGCCTCTACCCACTTGGTTAACTTGTCAACCGCCACCAACAGGTGGGTCTTTTTGTCCTTGGATCTCTTAAAGGATCCAACCATATCGAGCCCCCAAGTTGCAAACGGCCAAGTGATTGGAATCATTCTCAACTCCTGAGCTGGAACATGAGCGCGGCGTGCAAATTTCTGACAACCATCATACCTTTTTACTAAATCCTCAGCATCAGCATGAGCCGTCAACTAGTAGAATTCGTGACGAAAAGCCTTAGCCACCAAGGATTTTGAACCGGCATGGTGACCACAATATGCTTCGTGGATTTCTCGCAAAATTTGACAACCCTCTTGAGGAGACACACAATGCTGAATTGCTCCTGTGACGCTTTAATGATGTAGCTCCCCATTGATAATGGTCATTGTCGGTGTCAAAACCGGCGGATCTTGGGTAGGGGTTCCCGAACTGTGCGTCTAAGGCGGATGGTAACAGGAGGTAGGGGACACGATGTTTATCCCAGGTTCGGGCCCTCTTGATGGAGGTAAAACCCTACGTCCTGCTTGATTGTTCTTGATAATATGAGTAGTACAAGAGTTGATCTACCACGAGATCGAAGAGGCTAAACCCTAGAAGCTAGCCTATGGTATGATTATTGTTATTGGTCCTACGGACTAAACCCTCCAGTTTATATAGACACCGGAGGGGACTAGGGTTACACAGAGTCGGTTACAAGGAAGGAGATCTAAATATCTGTACTGCCAAGCTTGCCTTCCACGCCAAGGAGAGTCCCATCCAGACACGGGACGAAGTCTTCAATCTTCTATATTCATAGTCCAACAGTCCGGCCAAAGGATATAGTACGGTTGTCCGGATACCCCCTAATCCAGGACTCCCTCAGTAGCCCCCGAAATAGGCTTCAATGACGATGAGTCCAACGCGCAGATTGTCTTCGGCATTGCAAGGCGGGTTCTTCTTCAAACTCTGAGTACCTGCTAAACAGTGTCCGGCTTCTCGTAAATGTTGCGCTTCTTGGCTTCTGTGTCTAATAATGACCACCTTCCACATGTCAAGCGAATGTGAGGAGCCAGGGTGTTTTTACATTTACCACCCCATCTATGTGAATGAACTGTCTATCAAAGAGACGAGGATCCTTAGATCAAAACCACACCATCCTCCCTTAGCGAGCATTCATCGGAGCGCGCCCGAAAATATCCATCCCAACATGGCCGGCCAGCGCAACTCCTCCTCTCGCTCCCGCAGCCCCAAGCCCAGAGATTGGGAGAAGTGTTCCATCCCACACAGCCAATTAGTGAAGCTATAGACCCAGGGATTCCTCCCTCCAGCGTATATGGTCCCGGTTCGAGCCGGGCTCGCCACCTATAATGGCGGGCAGCAAATGGAGAGCTTTCCCAACCCCTCTAAGGGAGAGTGGGTATGCCTTGTCCCTTATCTGTTAAGGGCACTCGGATTTCCAATCCATCCATTTCTTCGAGGGCTCCTGGAGTTCTACGGCCTCCAGTTGTACAACCTCACCCCTGCCTCCATACTGCACATCGTTGGTTACGTAGCCCTTTGCGAGCTATTTCTGGGTTGTGAAGCTCATTTCGTGCTATGGAAGGTGTTTTGCCTTGTGCCCCATACACAGAGGGGATCAATATATCAAGTGAGCGGAGCCGAAGTATGGTGCATCGCCGGGACCGGATACCTATCTGGTACCCCGAAAAAGACGTCCGAGGACTGGCCTTCGGAGTGGTTTTATATGGAGGATGTTCCTCTCCTGGATCCTATCCGGATTGGGCTTCCTAGGTTCAATAACGCCCCTGTGAAGAAACACCTAAGCTGGCGCTCACGGAGCCCACAGGAGGAACATGATAGAGACGTATTTTATCTAATGGGCCGGATAAAGTTGCTAGCCAAATCAGGACTGACCACAACCAAGGTTATGGCAATATGCATTATGCGGGGGGTGCAGCCACTTCAATATCGAGGCCACCCCATGTGGGACTTCAACGGGGAAGCTGAGGCCACTTGCTGCGGGCGCAAGGGACCGAACTCAGTTGCTGCTCTAGCAAAAATTCTATCCGATCTGTATATGGGGGAAGAAGAGGAGTTCCTCCGCATCAATCCACGGGATGGATTCTCCATGAACAACCCTCGAAGCTGGGTGAGCTTCCGCTCTTTTTACTTCCATCCAACCCTTGTTTTCGTGATAAATATTTACCTTGCCGTTCCATTGCAGGAACTGCGTAAGGCGGTAGGGGAGATCAATAACCCACCTCCACAACCGGAGGATCCTGAACGGGTCCTTGACCCGGGCCTCAAAGAGGATCCGGACATATTCGTGGAGCTGATTGATAGGATTTTCTATCAGCTAAGCTGTGATGACGCCATGGTGGCCATTATAGCCGACTACCCTTGGCTACTCCCAGCCTTGCAGGTAAATGAGACCGGAGTCCCAACCTTGGAAAAGGATTTCCTTTTATGCACTTCACCTACCGTATACAAATGATGTTTTATAGGGAAGGCCCTCGGGACGCCATGCCGAGCCCGCGGCGACTCGCCAACAAGGGGTTTCAAAGCCGGAAAGACTAAAAAGGAAGGCGGTCCGGACAGAGACGCCGACGCAGAGGTATGATGCAACACCTCATTCCGTGGTTGTCGTCTTTAAAAACATAATAACATCCGTGTTTCCTAGAAGGAAGAACGCTCGTCGGACAATATCCGGAGAGGTCGCCGATCACACCTCTACCAGTCGGGCTCCGGGGCCGGACACAGAGGCGGAAGCTAACACGAGGCACACGCCAGATGCTCCTTCTACAGAGGATGAATATGAGATATTCGCTACGAATTCCGAAGTGGAGAGCGCCATGAATCACAGGCGTCACCGAGCCGTACTCCGTGATGCTTGTTTCTCCCGAGAGGCGTTTGATGCCTTCAACACAGGAGATGCGTACATCCGTGCTGCTCAAAATGGTCTAGCCAGAGCCATGGACCAGTATGTAAAGGATGTATGGGTAAGAAAATTTTATGAGTATATATATCAGTAGCCCCTGAGACTTGAAACAGTTGGCACAACTAATTTAAGGATCATTTATTGTGCAGGTTCTTACAGAGAAGAATACTCGACTATCACAGCAGCTGGAGGAATGCAAGACCCAACTTCGGGCCACCGTTGCCGCATTGAAGGAACCTGAAAAGTCCCTAGCTGGTAACATTTGTTTCAAAGAATGATAGGTACCATATAGTGTGCAGCATGGCTGCAGATCTAACAATAGATATTGCAGATGACTCCGGAGAGAATTCGGAGGAACAGCATGTCGTACGACAGCTAAAGGCTGGCGAAAGCATGTTGACTAAGGTCAGGCGGGAGAAAAACAATCTCCATGACGCCAATACCAAGCGGAGCGTGGAACTGAAAGATGTTCGAGCCACGCTTGCGGACTCCGAGAAGGAGAATAAGAGGCTTCGACGCGACATTTTCAGTAAGTGCTTGAACGAACCCTTAAAAGGGTGCAGCGGAGAAGCCGACTAACAGAGTTATGTCTGTAGGTATGCTGACAGGTCGTCCCGCGGAGGACATGCCCGGGTCTGCGGGCGATCTTCTACCCGAGCTCTCACAACTGCACGAACAAGTTCGACAGTTGATGCAAGGTATTGCCCAGGCCTTGTGGCCATCCGTCTCCCTGCCAGTAGGCATTGGAAAGCTTGCGGAGAAGCTCAAGGGAGCACAGCGGAGCTTCCGATTATGGAAGATATCGGCCTGCCGTCAAGGTACCAGGGAAGCCTGGGCCATGGTGAAGACGCGGTATACCAAGGCTGACCCAAACCACATGGCCGAGGTCAGACCCGTGGGGCCCGATGCGACAGAGATCCCCGTTAGCTTAGTGTATGGGCAAGTAAAATTAGCCGCAAAGTATTCCCAACATGACTGTAAGCTAGATAGCCTGTTGGATGGTATAGAAGAGGAATTTAGTAAGTCTACATGACTATGTAATTAAAGTGACATGTATAATGCCTTCTAGCCGGATTGTAAATCATTTGTCATGGCGGACCATTTCGCTTCAACCTCAGGACCCAATAGTCCGAAGTGTATCCGAATACCCGCTCAGTTATATAAGAACCGGGGTATGCGTGGAAACCAGGCGTCGGGGTCATTAGTTCTTGAACAGACAAGTACCCAACTAGTGATGTTATATTACATGGGTAGTAAGAAACATCTTCCAGGGAGAATAGTTCCGTTAATGGTTCCTTTCCTTGGGTACGCATGCCCTAAAGTGCATGTCCAGACTGCGAGAGGAGGCACAGGCAAAAACATCTGGGGGCACATATGGAAAATAAATAAAAATCATCTTTTCTTCACCGACCGAATATTCCCTTAAGAACGCTAGCTTTCGGCTTCACCCAGTCTGAGTTACACATCCGGCTGACCTGGCAGTAACAATCGTAGAGGTGCTCCCCATATGCCCTAGCTGAATTAACGGGAACGTAGGGCATAAATACAAGAGCCAGGCAACCCAGCTTGGCCAAAACTTAAGTCATATTGATGGATATAATGGTGAAGAAAAGGCACATGCGGAAGAATAACACATGTGCGGGGCATGAGGCCCAGATAAATAATAAGCTTATGTGTAAGAAGCCCCCGGTATAATGAGCGCGGTTAGCGCGTTAATAGTGTGCAAGCAAGGCACAAGTTGTCCCTTAAAGGCCTTGAGAAAGAATAAAAGAAAGAAAGAGAGAAAAGACATCTAATGTATATGCAAAAAATGGACACAGGAAGGAGCCAAACATAGAGTCCGGCACTAGACGTAGAATCTTCGGAGCCTGGCTGCGTTTCATGGGTCAGGCTCAAGTCGATTATTCGATGCATCCCGCAGACGGTACACTCCACCGGTCAAAACTTGGTCAATAATGAAGGGACCTTCCCATTTGGGCTCGAGCTTGGTCTTTTTCTTCTCTGGCAGGCGTAGAACTAGCTCGCCAACGTTATAAGTTTTGGCCCGTACTTCTCTGCTTTGGTATCTTCAAGCCTGTTGCTGATAGAATGCGGAACAGGCTTTGGCCACGTCGCGCTCCTCCTCCGGGGTGTCCAAACTGTCCTGTCGATCGAGCTCGGCTTCTCTTTCTTCGTACATGCGCACTCGAGGTGAGTCATGAATTATGTCGCAGGGCAGAACCGCCTCTGCGCCGTACACCATAAAGAAGGGTGTGTATCCGGTAGTACGATTCGGCGTGGTCCGCAGCCCCCAGAGTACGGAGTCGAGCTCCTCTACCCAGTGCGTGTTAGACTCCTTTAAGGACCGTCCTAATCTGGGTTTGATGCCGCTCATGATAAGACCATTTTCTCGCTCAACTTGGCCGTTGGTTTGTGGGTGATAGACAGAAGCATAATCGAGCTTGATGCCCATGTTGCTGCACTAGAGTTTTACCTCATCAGCCATGAAGTTCGTGTCGTTGTCAGTGATGATGCTGTGGGGATGCCATAACGGTGTACAACCCCGGATATGAAGTCTATCACCGGTCCGGATTCGGCCATTTTATCAGGTTTGTCTTCTATCCGTTTGGTGAATTTATCCACCATGACCAGTAAGTATTTTTTTGTTATGGGTTCCCCCTTTAAGGGGTCCAACCATGTCAAGCCCTCAGACCGCGAAGGGCTAGGTAATGGGGATTGTTTGGAGGGCGGTGGCTAGCATCTGGCTTTGGTTTGCAAAAAGCTGTCAACTGACGCAGCGTTGAACCAAGTCCTATGCATCTGCCCGGGCCGTCGGCCAATAAAAACATGTACGGAAGGCCTTGCTTACAAGGTCCCGGGCTGCGGCGTGGTGGCCGCCGAGTCCGGCGTGAATTTCTGCCAAAATCTTCTGCCCTTCCTCTTCGGAGATGCACCTTTGAAGGATTCCGGTAGTGCTTTTTTTATATAGCTCTCCCTCATGGCCCCTATGCAGCGTGCCTCATTTTGGTCCTTGGGAAGTTCCTGCCTAGTTAGGTAGGCCAGGAATGGTTCTGTTCACGGGGCGATGATGGCCATTATTACGTGGGCTGAAGGTGTTATTTCGGTGGCAGAGCCTCCGATTATGTTAGAGTGTTTGGTATCGGGCCTTTTGGCCCGGTCCGGACTATTGTTACCGGTGTCCCCTTCCCATACCACGGATGGCTTAAACAACCTCTCCAAACAGATGTTGGGGGGGACCGCATCACGTTTTGTGCCGATGCGGGCGAGGATATCCGCCGCCTAATTGTTTTCCCGAGCCACATGGTGAAATTCCAGCCCCTTGAACCGAGCTGACATCTTTAAGACGGCGTTGCGATAGGCTGCCATTTTCGGATCCTTGGCATTGAAGTCTCCATTTATTTGGGATATTGTGAGGTTCGAATCCTCACGCACCTCTAGGTGTTGAATGCCCATGGAAACTGCCATCCAAAGACCATGTAACAGGGCTTCGTATTCGGTTGCATTGTTGCAGTCTGTATACAGTATCTATAGTACGTATTGAACTGTATCTCCGGTTGGGGATGTCAGGACGACGCCAGCACCCAGACCGGCCAGCATTTTGGAGCCGACGAAGTGCATTATCCAATTGGAGTATGCGCCGTACTCTTTAGGGAGTTCGGCTTCCATCCATTCGGCGACAAAGTCGGCCAATACTTGCGATTTAATGGCTCGCCGGGGTTTGTATGTTATGTCGAATGGGAGGAGCTCAATGGCCCATTTGGCAATCCGGCCCGTGGCGTCGCGGTTGTTTATAATATCATTAAGTGGCACTTCCGAGGCTACTGTAATTGAACACTCTTGAAAGTAGTGTCGCAGCTTCCAGGATGTCATGAAAACCGCATAGGCTATCTTTTGATAATGTGGGTACCGTGATTTGCATGGAGTGAGGACAATGGATACATAATATACCGGCTTTTGAAGCGGGAATTTATGTCCGTCCATTTGTCATTCGACGACGAGCACTGCGCTTACAACCTGATGAGTTGCCGCAATGTACAACAGCATTGGTACACTGATGTTTGGCGCAGCCAGGATTGGGTTGGTTTCCAGTATGGCTTTTATTTCTTCCAATCCGGCTGTGGCAGTGTCCGTCCACTCGAAGTGTTCGGTGCCCGAAGGAGGCGATAAAGGGGTAATGCATTTTCTCCTAAGCGGGAGATAAAGTGGCTTACAGCCACCACACATCCGGTTAATTTCTGGATTTGTTTGAGGTTTGTTGGGAAAGCCAACTATGACAGAGCTCGGATTTTGGCCGGGTTTGCTTCAATTCCTCTAGTGGAGACAATGAAGCCGAGAAGCTTTCCGGCTGGTACATCGAAAATGCATTTGTTTGAGGTTCATTTATGTTTGCGTGCGTGGGTGGATTTGAGTCCGAACCCTTACCCGATCTGAGACCTAGGGGCCGAGCAGTTTCCAATCTTGGAAGTTGAGGTTCTGGGTTGTTGCCCGATAAGTCTGGCCCACCGCCTGACTCTAGGTTCAGGGCTTGGGTGATGTCCTCCCATAAATGGGTATCCGGCTCAGAGAGCCTAGGAATCCGGACATAGTTAGTCCTCAAGATAGACGAAGAATCGCCGCATTGTTCCTCCACCACCGCAAAATGATAGGTGACCAATGGAGAGTTAATCTCCCTTTGATCGGGTTTAAGCCCAATCCGATCATAGCCCGTAGCGACTCCCAAGGCGGCGATGCGATCCAAGAGCTAGTTTAGGGATGAGAGCTCCATTGGATCCATCTGCTCGGAAAAGTCCGAGCCGACGTGGAGGCTGTTTTCGATGACTCGAGAAGTCATCGTCGGTGCAGCAGCCGAACGGGTGGTCATGATGAAACTGTCTAGCCGGAGAGTTTGGCCGACATCCAGGGCTCCCCCGGCGGTAATGTTGTTTTCAACAACGAGACGAGGCATCCTTCCTTACGGCGACGACACAGTGGAACTCTCAATGAAAGCACCAATGTCGGTGTCAAAACAGGCGGATCTCGGGTAGGGGGTCCCGAACTGTGCGTCTAAGGCGGATGGTAACAGGAGGCAGGGGACACGATGTTAACCCAGGTTCGGGCGCTCTTGATGGAGGTAATACCCTACGTTCTTCTTGATTGTTCTTGATAATATGAGTAGTACAAGAGTTGATCTACCACGAGATCAAAGAGGCTAAACCCTAGAAGCTAGCCTATGGTATGATTGTTGTTGTTGGTCCTACGGACTAAACCCTCCAGTTTATGTAGACACCGGAGGGGGATAGGGTTACACAGAGTCGGTTACAAGCAAGGAGATCTACATATCCGTACTGCCAAGCTTGCCTTCCACGCCAAGGAGAGTCCCATCTGGACACGGGACGAAGTCTTCAATCTTGTATCTTCATAGTCCAACAGTCCAGCCAATGGATATAGTACGGCTGTCCGGATACCCCCTAATCCAGGACTCCCTCAGCCATTGACTTGGGTCGTCGAATTATCTGCCGGGCCAAGGTTTCATCATCCGGTAACTCACCCCAGTTCATGTAAGCCAGGTACCGGACTGTCCAGTCCGGTATAACATGTAAAGCCGTCACCAATTGGGCCTCCAGGTCAGGAATAGCCAACTCCTCCTCTGTGGGTATCTTGACTGACGGATTATGAAGTACGTCGAGGAAGACATTATGTGGCACTGGTTTACGCTGAGAGCCTAGACGACTTAAAGCGTCTGCTGCTTCATTCTTTCGCCGGTCTATATGGTCAACTTGATAACCCTTGAAATGACCAACCACTATGTCCACCTCTCATCGATATGCAGCCATGAGTGGATCCTTAGAATCCCAAGGGCCAGATACGTGCTGAGCCACTAGGTCCAGGTCACCAAAGCACAAAACCCGGCTTAAGTTCATCTCCTTAGCCATCCGCGGACCATGGAGTAAGGCCTCATACTCAGCTGCATTGTTAGTGCAAGGGAACATTAAGCGGAGAACATAACAAAACTTGTCACC
Organism: Triticum aestivum; assembly: GCF_018294505.1. Taxonomy (NCBI): domain Eukaryota; kingdom Viridiplantae; phylum Streptophyta; class Magnoliopsida; order Poales; family Poaceae; genus Triticum; species Triticum aestivum. Next base: position 79,268,771 of record NC_057803.1, on the reverse strand, counting down.
TCGTGGGGAAGTTAATATGACTCCAGCCCCCCGAGCCGTCCAACTGTCTAGACCCATCAAAGTGAATGGTCCAATACGTGTTATCTGGCTTTTCCTCCGGTTCTTGCAACTCTGTCGAATCATTGATGAAGTCCACGAGTGCTTGGGATTTGATTGTTGTGTGAGGCATATATTTTATCCCGTGAGGTCCAAGCTCAATAGCCAATTTGGCAATCCGGCCAGTTGCTTCTCTGTTTTGAATGATATCTCCCAGAGGGGATGAACTGACCACTGTGATAGGATGACCCTGAAAATAATGCTTGAGCTTTCGGCTTGCCATGAAAACCCCATATACCAGCTTCTGCCAATGCGGATATCTCTGCTTTGACTCGATAAGCACCTCACTGATGTAATAAACCGGCCGTTGAACCGGATACTCCTTTCCAGCCTCCTTGCGTTCCACAACAATAGCCACACTAACAGCCCGGGCATTAGTAGCCACATATAGCAATAAGGGCTCTTTATCGACCGGAGCCGCAAGGACTAGCGGTTCAGCTAACTATCTCTTCAAATCCTCAAACGCTTTATCAGTTGTGTCGCTCCAAACAAAGTCATCCGTTTTCTTTAGCATCTGATATAAAGGGATAGCCTTCTCCCCAAGACGACTGATAAAACGGCTCAAAGCCGCAATCCGGCCTGCTAAACATTGAACGTCATTGATACATGTCGGTTTAGCCAGAGATGTGATAGTTGTGATCTTCTCCGGATTAGCCTCAATGCCCCTGTTGGACACCAGAAAACCCAAAAGCTTGCCTGCCGGAACACCAAAGACACATTTGGCCAGATTAAGCATCATCTTATAAACCCGGAGGTTATCAAAGGTTTCCTTCAAGTCATCTATCAATGTTTCCTCCTTCCTAGATTTCACCACAATGTCATCCACACAAGCATGAACATTGCGCCCAATCTGTTTATGAAGATAATTCTGAACACAATGCTGATAAGTTGCATGTGCACTCTTGAGCCCAAAAGGCATGGATACATAGCAGAAGGCTCCAAAGGGAGTTATGAAGGCTATCTTATCCTGGTCCTTAACTGCCATTTTGATCTGATGATAACCAGAATAAGCATCCAAAAAACACAAACGGTCGCAACTCGCCGTAGCATCAATAATCTGATCAATACGAGGGAGGGCAAAGGGATCAGCTGGACAAGCTTTGTTCAAAACTGTGTAGTCCACACACATACACCAAGTGTCGTTTTTCTTAAGAACCAGCACCGGATTAGCCAACCACTCAGGGTGAAAAACCTCCACGATAAACCCTTCCGCCAAAAGCCGGGCTACCTCCTCACCAATAGCCTTCTGCCTCTCTTCATTGAAGCGGCGGAGAAACTGCCTAACCGGTTTAAACATAGGATCTATATTAAGTGTGTGCTCAGCGAGTTCCCTTGGTACACCTAGCATGTCAGAAGGTTTCCATGCAAAGATGTCCCGGTTCTCACGGATGAACTCGATGAGCGCGCTTTCCTATTTGGGATCCAGGTTAGCGCTGATGTTGAACTGCCTTGTTGAATCGCCAAGAACAAAATCCACCATCTTAGTGTCTGTTGCTGATTTAAATTTCAACGCCAGATCATGCTCTGTAGTTGGTTTTTTCAACGAAGTCATGTCTGCCGGATCAACATTGTCTTTATAAAACTTCAGCTCCTCTGTGGCACAAACCAATTCAGCATAAGTCACATCACCCTCTTCACATTTCAAAGAAATCTTCCTGCTCACATGTACTGTAATGGTCCCCTTATGAACCGACATCTTAAGCTATAGATAAACATAACACGGCCTCGCCATGAACTTGGCATAAGCCAATCGTCCGAACAGGGCATGATACAGACTCTTGATTTTCACCACCTCAAAAGTCAACGTTTCTAACCTTGAATCATTATCATCTCCAAAAGCCACCTCTAGGGCTATCTTGCCCACTGGATAAGCCGATTTACCAGGCACCACACCATGAAAGACGATGTTCAACGGTTTAAGATTCTTATATGTGAAACCCATACGGCGGAAGGTATCATAGTAAAGGATGTTGATACTGCTTCCTCCATCCATAAGCACGTTGGTGAACTTATACCCCCCAACTTGAGGTGCCACCACTAAGGGCAGATGACCCGGATTCTCAACCCGGGGTGGGTGATCCTCTCGACTCCATAAAATTGGATGTTCAGACCAGCGCAAATACTGAGGCACCGCCGATTCAACAGAGTTTACGACCCTTTTGTGAAGCTTATGATCACGCTTACACAAGCTAGTAGTGAAGACATGATACTACCCACTATTCAACGGCTTCAGATTGCTCCGATAACCTGACTGCTGCTGCTACTGATTCCCCTGATGGTTATAACCTCCCTGATTTCCCTGATTACCTTGATTGCCATGTCTGGTCTGATGGCCTTGGAATCCTGAACCGGAGTTGTTACCTCCATAACCTGGCCCATGAAATCCACCTCCTGAACCGCCGGGTGATGACCCATAAGTATAGGGGATCTATCGTAGTCCTTTCGATAAGTAAGAGCGTCGAACCCAACGAGGAGCAGAAGGAAATGATAAGCGGTTTTCAGCAAGGTATTCTCTGCAAGTACTGAAATAAGTGGTAACAGATCGTTTTGTGACAAGATAAATTGTAACGAGCAACAAGTAACTAAAGTAAATAAAGTGCATCAAGGTGGCCCAATCCTTTTTGTAGCAATGGACAAGCCGGAACAAACTCTTATAATAGGAAAAGCACTCCCGAGGACACATGGGAATATCGTCAAGCTAGTTTTCATCACGTTCATATGATTCGCGTTCGATACTTTGACAATTTGATATATGGGTGGACTGGTGCTTGGGTGCTGTTCTTACTTGAAAAAGAATCCCACTTACGATTAACCTCTATTGCAAGCATCCGCAACTACAACAAAAGTATTAAGGTAAACCTAACCATAGCATGAAACATATGGATCCAAATCAGCCCCTTACGAAGCAACGCATAAACTAGGGTTTAAGGTTCTGTCACTCTAGCAACCCATCATCTACTTATTACTTCCCAATGCCTTCCTCTAGGCCCAAATAATGGTGAAGTGTTATGGAGTCGATGTTCACATAACACCACTAGAGGCTAGACAACATACATCTTATCAAAATATCAAGCGAATACCAAATTCACATGACAACTAATAGCAAGACTTCTCCCTTGTCCTCAGGAATAAACGTAATTACTCACAAAGCATATTCATGTTCATAATCAGAGGGGTAATAATATGCATATAGGATCTGAACATATGATCCTCCACCAAGTAAACCAACTAGCATCAACTACAAGGAGTAATCAACACTACTAGCAACCTACTAGCCCCAATCCCGGACTTTGAGACAAGAATTGGATACAAGAGATGAACTAGGGTTTGGAGATGAGATGTTGCTGGTGAAGATGTTGATGGAGATTGCCCTCTCCCGATGAGAGGATCGTTGGTGATGACGATGGTTATGATTTCCCCCTCCCGGAGGGAAGTATCCCCGGCAGAACAACTCTGTCAGAGCTCTAGATTGGTTCCGCCAAGGTTCTGCCTCGTGGCGGCGGAGTCTCGTCCCGAAAAGTTCCTTCTTATTTTTTTCTCATCGAAAGACCTCATATAGGAGAAGATGGACGTCGGAGAACCACCAGGGGGCCCACGAGGTAGGCGGCACGCCCTAGGGGGGGCGCGCCCCCACCCTCGTGAGCAGGGTGTGGGCTCCCTGGCCTTCATCTTTGGCGAGGATTTTTCTTTATTTGTTTTAAGATGTTTCGTGGAGTTTCAGGACTTTTGGAGTTGTGCAGAATAGGTCTCTAATATTTGCTCAGGTAGTTGGACGGTGGTGATGGAAGAACTGGGGAGGCCCTGCTCGCGACGTATAGCACCGGAGCATGATGGCGGCCGAACTAGCCGGAGACGAGGCAAACGGCCTCCCTCCGTCGATTGCTGGCTATGGGAGCACTAGGGAGATGGCCTGAGGTCGCCTGAGGGTCTGGACGAGCTCGGGGGCTCCTTTAATAGGTTGTCGAGGTCGGTTCCCGCGGCTGTGGATAAGAACACCGGCAAACCACTGTTCTATTGCTGGCAGGGTGACGTGGCGGCGACGGGCGCTAGCGGACGGGCTCGTGGATGAGCTCGAGCTTTTCAAGAGGGCAGCTAGGGGGCGGCTGTGGCTTGGGCGGTGCTGCCATGGCAGGGGCGTGTTGCGGACGCTGGCATGCCACCAAGAGGGCTCTGACGGCGGCGCTGTAGGGCGCCAGGGGTGGTTTGGAGGGTTCTGGCGAGCGGACGAGAACGGGGCGCGGCCCTGCGGGCGAGCAAAGGCCAGGGGCAAGACGCGGCAGCTCGGTTGCACGCGTGTGCAAAACGTGCGCTCTGGGCGCACGCACACTACATGCTCGACAGAAAGTCAGGGTGGCCTAGAGAGCTTGGGTGAGGCTGGCAATTAACAGGTCTAGGTTAGAGGTGGCTAGGAGATTAGTGGACATGATGGTTTCTCTAGAGGGGCAAGATCACAGTGCGAACATAAAACTATGCCAAAGTTGTCCATGAACGCTACAAGGTGCTCGACAGAATGCCATGGGCATCTATGCATCTCTTCTGGTGGCCCAAATCTCCAGGTTGGGATCTCTTTATGTGCAAGTGATGATGGCAAGGCTATTTGGGGAAAACCAGAAACTTGTTAGTGCAAGTTTTGCAAATCTTCAGTTCTAGATAGAAAGTGAAGGGCATTATTGCATGGACCAAAAATACTCCAATGGGTCCAAACTCCTGGACTTAAGTGTTTGGTAGGCTGGTCTATAAGCAAGAGAACAATGAAGGGCAATATGGCAATATAAAACATGGTTGCAGTACAAACACCAAACTGGACCAGAATGAAGATGAGGATGATTTGCTCAAATTTTTCAAAGAACACCAATGGGTTTTTGCATAAAGTCGAATTATACACTACTACTAACATCCCCCAATTTTGGTGGAATTTTTAAAGAAATATTTAAAAGGGTTATAGTGCAAATGGACCTCTAAAACTTATGAAAAATCATTTTTTAAAAGAAATAAAGCTCAGGAAAAATAATTGTAGAAGTAATTCCACTGATAAAAAGAAATGGTATTCGGAAGATATACATGTCCAACAATATTTTTCAAAGGTTTCCACCTAGAAGGAAAAAAAACTCAAAAATTTAGAGGGACAGAGTGATCTGAAATTAAAAGATAAAACCAGAAAATAAAAAATTAATTTCCTGGCAAAATTTTAATTACTAAATCAAGGTCAAAATTTTGGGGTGTTACAAATGTGCAAAGACGCCGCGCCTTAGCAATCGCTAAACCAACTTCTTAGGGGTTATTCAGCACGCCGGAGCACGATCAACCTCTGCACGTGGGTCTATTTCCTGCGAGCAAACGAAGAACAAGCAAGAGATTACAATCTTGATATTGCGAATATAAGATGAAAGATATATTGATCAAGATGGGGTTCTGTGACATCTTGGTCTGGTTGTTGAACACAAACTAAGTACGCGAAGTTGCAGCTATGGCAAACTTTTTATTTAACAAAACCCAAAGTATAAACGATGCCCTAAGGGTTGTATATGTGGAGGAAGAGGGGGGAATTTCGTGGCCCTTGGAAGAGGGGTACAAAACAAACCCTAACTCTTGTTTCCATACACAAACGAACTCTAAAAACAGCTTATACTCAAGTATTTCCAAATTACATGATCCTAGCCCAATAATAAGGTGATGCAACACCTATAATAGCCTCTAGACAAAATTTATGAAGTGACATCTTGTATATTTCGTCCAAGGCTTCATGGACTCATTATGGTGGCTTCAAAGTACTGAAATCATCACTTGTAACTCCATTCTCACTACTAGGAAAAGGCATGCTAGTGGCGCACCAGTTTTGCCTACTAATGGCGCACTACTGGTGCGCCACTAGCACCACGCCATTAGAATTAAATACTAATGGCGCACCACTGGTGCGCCATTAGTATCTGCTATACTAATGGCGCTCCACGCAGTGCGCCATTAGAATAGACTACGGTGCGCCATTAGAATGCCTCCCAGGGGGCCATATGTACCCATGTGCTTTGGCATACTAATGGCGCACTAGTGCGTGATGCGCCATTAGTGTCATTTTTACAGTGCACCATTAGTGTCTTGAGTGGTGCGCCACTAGTATGAATATTAGGGATTATTTTTTTCTTTTCTGATATTTTCAAAGGTAACAAAATATATTATTGAACAGAATATAACTAGCACCACACAGCAATAGCAGATTCATCGAATACAATAGAAGATTAGTCTCCGAATACAATTCATCATATTAGTCTCCGAATTCAAAAGACCGAACAAAGATAGAACATTACAAGTCTCGAGACCGCGAGTAGCGAGTTTGTCGGAAGTAATACTAATCCTAACAAGTCCTGCTAATCATTATCATACAACTTCTACTCGTTATTAATAACAAGTCATACGATCATCATCTTGATAGTCATCGAACCAACCCTACTTAATTGTTCTTAGCACATGATCATCAGTATTAGGCAGGACCTAAATACCCTATTTAAGGTAAAATAGCATAAAACAATATAGACCATGACTCTCCATTATGGATAATGGAGATCATCCTATCTCCAATTCTTGCGCTTCGCTTCCTTTTGCTTCCAAGAACCTCCTTATGACTGTCCATACATTTTTTCCATCCTTTGATTTTCATGTCTCCACTTCTTTTAGAAATCTCATATGGATAGTTGAGATTCGTAGGATTACTTGGATGTATGTTCAAAACATTAAGACTACCTTTCTGATACATCAAATGAGGCACACAATTCTCTGGGATTATCTGTTGAAAAACATAGTAATAACTTCATAGTTAGCAATGATGTACTAGTTTTAGAAGTATGTAAAAGATGCACGGATGTCGTAATAGTAAATAATCTTACCAGGGTATCTCCATGCTAGTTACCGTAGTTGAACACATGCACTAATGGCACGTATTGACCATAATGTTGAGAAGTTTGATTGTAGATATTGTAATTCTCAATGTCAGTACAAATTCCTACCAGATGATTTTTCTCCTTGTAAGTTGTTAATTCAGAGCCATCGGTGTAGTGGGTTTTATCTACCATCTTCCGCACGTTCTATGAACAATAAAAATAAGCTGTCAATGGAAATAAGCTGTCAACTATTTTGAAATAAACAATATAAATTAGTTAGTTATTAAATATGTTTGAGAAACTCAGATAGCGGTATAACTGGAGGCGTATCAACAAGGACCCAAATGTCCATATTGTCTTGGTCGATGTCAGGATCACCAAGATCCATGATGAGAAGGATACCCTCATCAAAACCATACATCTTGCAAAATGCTTCCCTATTTTTCCGACCAAAATGGGTTACGCTCCCAGAATTATATAGATTTACTTCAAAATCCACATCGTTATGAGTCCTTAGGTGAATCTTCTTTGTTTCAGAAATTTCATGGTCTTCAAAATCCATCCTCTCCAAGACATAGCGTCTTGCATGGCATGGCATAAGCTATAGTCGAATTGTAAAAGATGAAAATTACACATTGAAATAGTTGAAGTCATGCTTAATTATGAAAATAACACTTGTCGTCGTTGTGTACCATTTCAACTTCGAAGGTCACCTCGAGCTTAATGCTGAAGCGCCGATCATCGTCGAAGTGAAGCATGTCGCACAGACCTCGATCATCGTGGCACCAGCCGCACTCCCCCGGGAGACTTTCGTTGTTCGATGACGACATATACTCTGTTCATAATTCAAAATTACATCATGTCTTGCATTGGGTCCAATAAGATAATCCAAAGTGTGGTGAAAACACGCCCTTCGAACTGGTTTGTGCTATTGGTAAATGGAGATGGTCTAAGATTTTCAGTAGTAAGAAGTGAAGTGGTAATTTTGAGAGCAAATGGTTAGGATGAGTGGTTCCTCTTTCCTGTTTAGCTTTACAATAGAATATTGTTAGTCATGCACACTTGTGCATTTTCACCCAGGCCCAGTGGATTTGGCATAAAAACATTTCTTCCTTTAAGCCTGCTACATCCATCTCAAGTATTTATGGTCAAGGGTTAGCAGGGCCATCCAAATAGAATATGTATAACACAAGAGGCAGTAGATCCTACTTAATTAAGTACTAAGATACCCCTGCCCATGCATTAGTAGCAAGTATCCCATATGTCTGATTTTTAGCAAAGTCATGCTAAAATTCATGGAATATTTCAGCATGACCTTTGCTGAAAATAGGACATATGGAGTACCTGAATTTGCCGGAACAGAAGTTAAACGACATTCCGACAAACTCAAGGGCCTCTCGGGGTACCTGCAAAATCATCACGACACGATGGTCGGAGACAAAACCCAGTAAACTCAAGGGCCTCTACTTTCATATGAATGAAAAGGCCACAGACCATATGGCCGTTTGCTTTCATATGGACAAAAATCAGCTAAACTTATGTTAACTTCCATTCCAGATCTAATAGGTCACCCAACAAAAAATCATCAATAGTTTTAGCTGAAAAAAATCATGGATTGCTGTTAACTGAAAATTAGTGAAAGAAATTGTTGCTGATCATGGATTACTGTTAATTAAAAATAGAGCATCCGGCTTGTCTTATCATGTTCACTAAGTCCACAAAAATGAATAGGTTCAGTAAACTTAAACTCTGAGCAAGTGTATTATTTATTGTAAGATGACTTACACTACTAGAGCAGTTGTACACCACATGCTTAAACTCTGAGCAAGTGTACTATTATGGTCAAAACTGAATGTTGATTGCTTGCATCATCTACTCTGAATGATTTGATAATTAATACCGACGACTTCAGCATCTATAGACTTTGTGTTGTGGCATCAGCTAAAAACCCTATATCTTGTCTCTCTGTTTATTAAAGCTGATGTTTATATGTCAACTTTGACATCTACTTGACTGAATATCAACTTGATAGATCAAAAGCTGATAGAAATTGACAGGTTTTGAGCATCAAGAGATCTGAATGCAGTTAACTTGTTTTGAAAATCATAGAAGGCTAACGTTGACAGATTGTGGCCAGGGCCATACTAGTCTGATTTTACACTAGAGCAAGCTCACTACACTACACTACACTACATTGCACTACACATGCTTAAACTCTGAACATAAACAAACACCAGCAATGCAATATGTAAACAAGCTTTGTTTCTAAGCAACAAGAGTTATCATCAATGCTTTTGAGTTTATTAAGTACCTTTAGTTCTGAGCTTTAAATGTCAAAAGAGCTTCACAGAATCTTGAATCCTCCAAATCACTCTTAACAGTTCTGCATTGCACAAAGGCAGCAATGAGCCAATAATATCAGTAGCAATAATAGGTGCTTACATTCTCAAAGTGAACCTACAGAGTTCTAGTACAATGAGTAAATCCCAATTCTTTTAATAGAAGCACAATTCATATCAGAACAAAAATAACAAAATAATAGATGTGATTTTAATACAAATAACTTTTGGTGATATTGCCAGTCACTTAATTAGTTGGGTAACAACTTCAAAAGAAACTAGTTATTATTATTCCTAGATATGAATGGCAGGCTCGGAGTCGTGGACTTGAACGTGGAAAAGATGGAGTGGAGGTCCTTGACAAGCCAGATCAACCGATACATGGAAGTGACTATGTGTATACAATTCAGGAGTTGAACTATGGCTATCTAGCGGAGTGGAAAGGTGACCTAGTCACCATTATCCAAGAAAATGGCAATTCTGGGTTCATCAGAGTACTTAAGCTTGATCGGTCTAGGATGGTTTGGATGGATTTGGAAGAGATGGAGGATGCTGCCGTGTTTTGGGACAGAAGCAATGCTCTAATTGCGAGGCCAGCTTGTGGAAGAGATTTATGCAACAAGGTGTACTTTCCGAGCTGTACTAAGACTGATGATGGTGGCAAGGCCTACTACTGCTTAAAAGGGCAAGAATACCACCCTTCCTTTTGTGAGAAGGAGCCAACGAATGCCATATGGTTCCAGCCAAACTTTTAGGATTTGCTTTGGTGGCTAGGAGCCTAACAAGGAGTACTTTCAAATTCCTTTTTGCAACCCTAAATAGCCAAGGAACAAGCACAGTACATGACCTAATTAAACATGTTATCTTATTTCCACATGCAGGCTAATCAAGCTCGTTAATAGTTTGTCTTCCCTCGTCTTAGCGAGTGCCTCAAGATCGTTAGTAACTACCACATCGTCCTGTCTTGCTTTTTTGAAAAGGGTCGTCCAGTCTTGCTTTGACCTACCCTGTGATTTACTCGATCGTGCAAATACATACATTTGGGTGTGAGCAAGTACAAGCTCATACGGCCAACTGCTAGCAACAGCTAGGTTGCCAAACGATCGAGGTGGAGGATTTTTGTGTGGTGCTAAAATCATTCAGGGACCAAGCTTGTTGTATCATCTACACCCCGCCAACCCACAAGACAAAGCATCTAAACATCTAGAGTAAATGGATTCTTTTAACCATTCATCATAAAAACATTTAGTGTTGTTCCTTATGCGCGGCGAACAATATGTGTGGTGCTAAAATCATTCATGGGCAGGGAATGGGGAGGAAGGGTGGAGAGGGAGGAAGGAGGAAGCAGGAAGGAGGAGAGGTACCTGGGCGGGCGCGGCCGGTCGGGGTCGGGGTTGGGGTCGGGGTGGGCGGTGGCGGCGTCGAAGGGATGCAGGGATGCCTCAGTTGGTCATGGGGAGGCCGACGGCCGCGGTCATCGTCCTGCACCCCGTGCCCGGGCTGAGGTAGAGGCATTGCAGGGCAGGGGTCGACGCGGGGAGGCTTTCGGCGATGGTGGCGATGTGGGGAGGATGCTGGGATGCCTCAGTTGGTCGTGGGGAGGCTATCGGCAACACGGGGAGCTGCAGTAGTGGGTGCGCGGGGGCGCGGCGGTAGCGGCGCATGTAGGGGGCGCGGGGGCGGCGGGGGCGGCGGCGTCATGGGTCGGGAGTCGGGGCAGAGAATGGGGAGGAAGTGGATCTGGCGAGAGGGAGGGAGGAAGGGGTCGGGAAAGTTAGAGCTAGGGGGAAGATTACTAATGGCGCACCCCCGAGCGGTGCGCAATTAGAATGTTTTTTAGATAACAATGGCGCACTACCCGAGCGGTGCGCCATTAGAATGTTTTTAGATAGCAATGGCGCACTACACGAGCGGTGCGCCATTAGAATGTTTTTTTACATAGCAATTGTGCACCCCCGAGCGGTGCTCCATTAGTATGTTTATTATTATTATTTGTTGCTATTTTTTAATATTTTTTTATAAAAATAGTAACTTTTTTTATACAAACAGTAATAATATTTTTATGAATATGAAAAGATATTATCAAATTTGTTATTTGAAAATATCATCAAGTGTGGGTGCTCGGCAACGGTGGAGCGGGGGAGGGTGCGGGGGGTGCTCGGCGGCGGTGGGTCGTCGACGGCGGTGGAGCTGGGGAGGGTGCGGGGTGTGCTCGGCGGCGGTGGAGCCAAGGTTGCATAGGCCAAATAGCGATTCACGAACGTGCGCGTCCATGATCCCATGGATTGCAACTGGAAGTATCTGCGTCATCCGTCTGCCTGATCTCGGGCGGCAGCTCTTGCGTTATTCGTGCTTGAGAAGCAGCTCTTGAATATGAGGGTCCTGCACCCAGCCTCCATCGTCGTCTGCTCCAGCATCTTCATCTTCATGATCATGCCCTTCGTCTTGATCTTCCTCATCATCATGTCCGGCATCTTCTACATGATGAATGTGTACAACATCACCGTCGTGATCATGTGCTGGAGATTCTTTGTCTTCTCGCCCGCCCTCGCCGCGGTGGTTGTCTTGCTGCCATTCCTCATTTCTTGCCCAGCCCTCATGGACGACTTCATAGTCATCTTCATCACCTTGCCACCGATAGCCATACATGAAACCACGCAAGAGCAGGTGGTCCCGCACCTGCCCGGAATCCGGGTCTGCAAAAAGGCTCTTCAGCTTGCATCTTCGACACGGACATCTTATCTCCGTCTTGTTCTTTTGAAGCATCTGGGCCTTCGCGGAGGTCAAAAACCTATTCACGATGCCTTCGGTCATCGTGCGGACCATGGTCGCCTACGGGGTAGAGCAAAACGATATTTTAGAACTAAGAAAAAAATTTAGCATGACTTTCCCTAAAAATAGGACAAAAAATGCATAGTGCCAAAATTCTCGCCGAAACGCAAATGAATCAACATTCCGGCAAAATATTGGCAACTATCACATTTCAAATACCGGTACTGAAAGTGCGTTATATCGACTAGAGGGGGGTGAATAGGCAATTTTTATGAAAGTCTTCAGAACATAGAAGTTTTGAAGACAAACAATAAAATTAAACCTATTACCATGCAGCGGAAGGTAGACTACACTAGGCAAACCATAGTCAAGTATTCAATGAAGTGAAAGCACAAAGACTAATAGCAGCTAGGTAGTAAGGATCAGGTAGGAAGTTATTGTGAAGCCAAACAGAACACGCAGTCACTTAGTGAAGACAAATGATAGTGCAAACATACAATGACTTCACAATGAGTAACAGTAAGTAAAGTGAAGTGAAGATGAAACCAGTGACTCGTTGAAGACAATGATTTGTTGGACCAGTTCCAGTTGTTGTGACAACTGTACGTCTGGTTGGAGCGGCTAGGTATTTAAACCTTAGGACACACAGTCCCGGACACCCAGTCCTGAACACGCAGCTCAGGACACCCAGTCCTCACCGTATTCTCCTTGAGCTAAGGTCACATAGACCTCGCCCAATCACTCTGGTAAGTCTTCAAGGCAGACTCCCAAACCTTCACAGACTTCGTTCACCGGCAATCCACAATGTCTCTTGGATGCTCAGAACGCGACGCCTAACCGGCTGGAGGATGCACAGTCCTCAAGTGTAATAAGTCTTCAGATCACACAGACAAGAAGACTTAAGTGATGCCCAATTCTCTCTGGCTCTGGTGGTCAGGGCTTTATCCTCGCAAGGAATTCTCTCTCAAAGGCTTCGAGGTGGGTTGCTCTCAAACAACAAAAGCCGTACTATCAATCTAAGCAGCCAACCATTTATGGTTGTAGGGGGTGGGCTATTTATAGCCACTGGGCAACCCGACCTGATTTGTCCGAGTTGACCCTGGATCACTAAGGAACTGACACGTGTTCCAACGGTCAGATTTCAAACTCACACGGCAACTTTACTTGGGCTACAAGCAAAGCTGACTCGTCCGACTCTGGACAAGATTCTCTCTCATAGTCTTCACTCGAAGACATAGGTTTTTGGTTTAGGCATCACTTCAGTCATTCTGACTGGTTCTCTTGGACCCCACTTAACAGTACGGTGGTTCCTATGACTCAACACAAAAAGAAAAAAAAACTACGAAAGATCTAAGTCTTCGAGCTCCATAGGCTTCATATAGTGTCTTCTCTTGTCATAGTCTTCAATGTGAATATCTTCATATACCACCTTTGACTTCAATGTCTTCATACATTTTTAGGGGTCACCTCTGGTAGTAAATCCGAATCAATGAGGGACTTCTACCTGTGTTATCCTGCAATTCTCACAAACACATTAGTCCCTCAACTAGATTTGTTGTCAATACACCAAAACCAACTAGGGGTGGCACTAGATGCACTTACAATCTCCCCCTTTTTGGTGATTGATGACAAACTAGTTGAAGTTTTCAACGGGGAATATAATCTGTGAAATTGTAAAGGATAAGGAATTGTCTTCATAAGTTGCAAGGGCTCCCCCTGAAGATGTGCATATAAGTTAATTTGCTTTTGGAATGCAAATGCACATGGCAGGTTGTACTTGTGGAGATCCACTTCAACTTATGATGACAATCCACTATGCATGTGAAAGTATATGAAGATAATGACATGCATAATGGAAAATGGACGTCTGCAGAATGAGCTAAGTGCGGAATTTATCGTCGCACATGCGGAATTTATCTTCGCAAAACAAGGTGGCAAATAAGTAGCAGACGACCATCTAGTTTAAGTGTTACAACTCATAAGAACCAAATGTAGCAAAAACGAGAGTTGTAAGCACGAAGCAAAATATAAAGCACCCGCCCATATGGAACCGCTTGAAGACTATCAATCTCATATGCTTCTCCCCCTTTTGTCAGTAATGACCAAAAAGGTTTGAAGACATAGAGCCTCTACTCGTTCCCACGAGGAGTAGGTGAAGTAGCAGGGTTGTTGGTGTTGTTTGGCAGTGCAGAAGAGCTTGGAGGTGCTGAAGGAGGTGGCGGTGAAGTAGCATCGTCTTCTTCCTCAATAATTCTGGCAGTCACTGTGGCAGCAGAGGAAGAGAACTCAGAGTCTTCAAGGGATGGAGTTCCTAGCAGCACAGCCCTTCGAGGAGGTGTGGAGTCAAACTTGAATCTCTCAGTGATGCCATCCTCTTGAGGATCAGCTTCAGAACACATCATCGTGAGCCCTTTTCATGTGCGGCTACAGGTTTCATGGGCAATGAAAGCATTCTTGGTGGCAAGATTTCGAGTGCGATTAACATCCACCAAGAGGCTTTTCGTCTGACGCTTCAGCCAGTCATGATGCCTACCTGCTTCTGATGTAGAGCCACAAGAAGCTCTCGGTCATTGAGAACACGAGTGCGCTTCTTGGGTCTTGGAGCAGTGGCACTGTCAGTGGCTTCAGTAGAAGCAAGGTGTGGTGCACGTGTAGTGCCATCCAAAGGATACACCCAAGAAACTGCTTCAACTCCTTCAACGTTCTGAGTGAAACTCCGATGTTCTGCATTCTAAAGACTTAGAGGTTGCTTGGCAGGCTCAGAGTATATGGCTTCAGTAGACATGTCCACGTCAGGCAAGAAGATCCGATGGTTGTGGGTTGAGGGCTGATACGAGATGGGGGAGTGTAGCTTGATCAGCCGCATGACCCAAGGGGCGTAGAACTTCAAACCAAACAGATCAATGCCTGATGCAGCAAGTTGGCGTATGAAGAAGTCATGTGCATTGAAGCATTTTCCATGAAGTATATAGAAGACCAAAGTCTTCATTGCACCCTGAAGCTTGGCATTTGGAGAGTGCCCTTTGATAGGCCAAAGAGTTCGCCTGATGATGTGATAGATGGTTCTTGGCAGATACTCAAGGTCTTCAACGAAGAACTTTGTGGGATAAGCACCATCTTGGGGCAATGGCTTCATCATGCTGAGCATCTGACTCATATCAGGTTCTGGCCGCTGAAAGATGCTCTAAATAGCTTCAGTATGCAGCTGACAGCCTTCCTCGAACAGATCGCCAGGAGTGGGCAAGCCAGTGAGCTCAATGATGTCAAATGCATTGGCTTCATGATGAACGTTGCCAGTCATCCACTCCAGGACCCAAGTCTTCGGATCTCTGCTGTACCCTCTGATGTGAAGTGTGGCATAGAATTGAAGCAGCAGCTCTTCATTTCAATGCTCTTCGTCAGTAACGAACGGCAGCAGTCCAACTTCCTTGAAGCAATCTAAAGCTTCTTCTAGACAGGGAAGACCAGCTATAGCTTCAACGTCAAGGCGCTTGTGTGGGAAGATGCGACCTTGGTTGTACAGAATGCAAGAGTAATAGCTTCGCTGAGGATAGCTCCAGAATAGATCAGATGATATCTTTTCCCTTGAGTAGGGGTTCCTGGAGCTATTGAAGAACGTGTTGTCTGCCCTGAAGCCATTGATGTTGAAGGATCCAGGTGCTGATGCAGGACCTGGATACCTTGGTAGTCTTGGGATTGGCTTCTAGACCTGAGGCCTGTGCTCAACATGATAGTTGAATTGGGGCCGGCAGCAGACTCAGGAACATAAGTGGCGGGATCAGTGGCTTCGCTGTCTTCTGAAGCTTTTGTTGGGGAGGGCTCCACATTAGCTTCATTGGTGGTTGTGGCAGCCTCACGATTTTCATCCTCCACTTGACTAGCTGGAGGGTCGGTCAAAAGCACATTCTCCTGGAGAACTGCTTCTTGGTGGGACAGGGGAGTGGGATCTTGTGGGACTCCTTCTTCTGCGGCTGATGCAGTCGGAATGTCTTCAGCAGAGACTTGAGGCCTAGGACCTTTGCGAAGCCTGCGGAGCACAGACGACGCCTGTGGAGTTGGAGTGGGTTGGGCCTCATAGTCTTCTTCCTCTTGTGGGTGATCTGCCCATGAAGCATCCTGTACAATTGGCATCAGTGGACGACCAATGCTGATGAGTTCACTGTTTTCAAACTAAGGAAGGAATGCACCATCGACTACATTGTCATGATGACCAATGTCTTCAGCAGCGAAGGGATCAGCTGCTGGAATGTCGTCAGCTTCATGAGCCTCTGTGGAAGCAGGCTCATGAATTGTCAGTTGTCGTTCAGCTTCAGGATAGACCATAGAAATGGGTTCAACTATCAAGGGCTCTGTGGAAGCAGCCCGAGCTTTCTTGGTCTTCCTCTTCTTCTTGGAGGGGGCAGTAGGAGAGGCTTCAGAGTGTTTCCTCTTCCTGGCTTCAGCCTCAGCAGTCCTTGTCTTCTTGAGCTCTGAAGCTGTGGACCGGCTTTTTGGCTTCGAGCCAGTCAGTCTAGTTGGGAAGACAATCGGAACTGCTTCTTGCCTTGGTGCATCAGGTTCAGCCGTAGCAGGCTTCTTGTTCTTCTTTGCGGCCATCCTGGGGTCGATGCCAGGACGCCCAAGTGCCTTGCGCTTCTCAGCCTCATTATAGGCTTGCACACATCTGTCAGCCAGAGTCTTCATGCGCTCACGCGAACCCTGAGCTTCTGCATGCTTCTTCACAAAGGCTTCCTTGAGCTCGTGCATCATTGTCTTGAAGTTCTTCACTTCTTGCACGCTGAGCTTGGCCATATGCTTCTTGAACTGAGCCTTTTCATAGTCAATCTTCTGCTTCAGTTCAACAATGCGCTGGGCAATAGCAAGTTCTGAAGCAATGGCGCCTTGGAAGGCGACACTGAGGCCAATGGGTAGCTACAGATCTTCAAAGCTGATGTTTGGCGTGTCAAACCACTCGTCAATGAAGTTGTGGATGATGGTGACATCAAAGAGAGGCAGATCA
Organism: Triticum aestivum; assembly: GCF_018294505.1. Lineage (NCBI taxonomy): Eukaryota > Viridiplantae > Streptophyta > Magnoliopsida > Poales > Poaceae > Triticum > Triticum aestivum. The sequence continues at coordinate 79,251,693 of NC_057803.1, read as the reverse complement.
TTGAAGATTTCTGCTTCTTCTTTGCTCTTGATGAGTTGCTCAAGAGCGTCATCTGCAAGATCTTCATCACTTGATAGATCAATGTCGTCGTTGCGCAGAATGGCAGCAGCTGTTAGCTCTTTGCCAGTGTGAGACAGAGGCATTTTGGCCTTCTGGGGCTTGGAGACGCGTGATAAGTCTTCAGACTGCACACTGTCTTCAGGAGGTGCAGTTGCCAGTGGCTTCGCCCTTGAGACTTTTGGTGAAGGGGCAGGTTTTGAAGCTTTAGGCTTCTTCAGCTTCTTTGTCTTTAGAGCTGCAGGAGCTTCTTCTGATTCAGTGTCAGCTGCAGGCTCATTCACTGCACTCCCTTAAACTAAGATGTAGGTGATGAGGCCATCAAGGTTGGCGAAAGGACCAATGACATTGGGTTCAGCATCTCGTGTGCCATCTGCCCTTGGTGCTGAGGGACCAGGGTTGAAGTCTAACCCAAAAGTCTTCTTGTTCTGCTTCGCTGAGTTCTGAGCAAACTGGAAGTTGCGCTTGAACAGATTGTCGTCACGACACCATAGCAGTGACGATGAGTGTGCATCAGCAGGATGTGGTCCATGGACCATGCATGGATAGAATCCTTGAGCAATGGCTTCATCTCTGGACCTGGGTAGAAGATTCTTGAATAGGATGTCTCCCCATGGTCTCTTGATGGCGTTTTTGTCAGCATACTCCTGGGTCACAAATCTGTATTTGAACCATTGTTCTGCCCAATATCTTCGAATCCATTGGATTCGGGTCTTGCGCTGACTGTAATCCTCTTCAGGGTCTGTCTTGTACATTTCTGAGAGTTCATCTGGCAGATCTCTGGAGGTCTCACCACGACGCTTTCTTCCACCCTTCCTTGATGCTTTCTCTGAAGCCATAAACCTTAACCTGAAAGGCTTCAAGACGTTCAAAGGCTTCAAAAGTTTTCGTTTGCTGGACCAACAGGAACTGGCTTCGGGAGAATTTATGTGATGCTGTAAGAATTCTACAAATGAATGCAGACTATGAGAACCGAAGGATTCTCCCATGGACATGTACCTGTGACAGCATTAAGGTGCGAGGGAAGGGGAAGAGGTCATATGCATTCTCAGAAGATTTTGAAGATAAATCAGTTTAGAAGACATTGACCTCATCGTGCGAAGACATTCACTCACAGATAAGAAGTTGGTTCCAGATTTGTACGAATCCACAGATCAGTACAAGTGAGGAATCTAACTACTTTGTGAAGCACAAGTGAATATACTAGGCATGTTATGAGATGCAGTATGAGAGAGATCTAGCTTGTGTGAACAGAAACTGCTTGTGGTAGAAAGTGACAAATTCATAGGATCAATGGTGCTGTAAAAGAGGAAGTTTTATTTACCACACTAAGAACTGCTAGACGGAGTGTAAGATGAGGCCGAGCAGTTCGATCTTCCGTGCCCTAACTTAACGACGCAGGACACCTACGGCGACGGCGGAGAGGACGATGTCCGCGGTCGGCGTGAAGACGGTGTCGAAGAGGTTGCGGCAGTGAAGCGCTTCGTCACCGGCGTCGTCGAGGGCTAGCGGTGGCGCTAGGGTTCGTGCAAGGGTGGAAGAAGAGATAATGACCGCTGTGAGTGTGTATTTATAGGCACAGGGGCGGCACTGTGCTATTACACAGGTGCCCCTGGCGATTCGCATCTGAGGAACACATGGCCACTATGCGGAATTTTGGGGTTTGTTCCACATCCCACGCACGCCTGGATTGTCGGGTGGTCGTTCCTACTTCTCCGGATTTCATGTGGAGGAATGAGCATTGAAAACGGACTTAATGGTTGTCTCTATATCTTCTGCTGACAAGGACGCAGAGAAGACATTCGACAGTTTCAATAGAATGCATATGACTTGGGGAGACAGAGTTTGAGATAGAAAGCATAGAGAGGTTAGGGTCCGATCACATTCACTTAGTTCAAAAGATTCAACACGAAGACATAGCTATAAGTGAATGCTGTAGAGGACAGAACACTAGTATATATATATATATATATATATATATATATATATATATATATATATATATAATCAACATAGTGAAGATAATCATGAATATATGTTGAGATCGAAGCCAAACCAAATGTGAAGACATTGCAAGGTAACGCCATGAGTGAAACACTTCAAAATAGAACGTTTGGTGGTGGCGTTACCCACCGTATAGGAAGTATTAGACCCAGACACGGCACACAATTATCGTGGCGCTCCGAAGTCAAATTCCACTTTAGTGTATTCACACTTAGAATGCATGTCTTCATTGATTGAAGATATACTCTGCTTCGTATGTTGCACATCTAAGTCATCAATATGCATAAGGGTTAGGATGTGTGCCTGATCACGGGACATTTGAGGATTCCAGGATACTTAGCTCACACCGTAACTTGCAAAACCTCTTCTCATCCAAGGGCTTGGTGAAGATATCTGCCAATTGCTCTTCAGTGTTGACGTGTATGATATCAATGTCTTCCTTTACAACATGATCTCTGAGAAAGAGATGACGAATTTCAATGTGCTTTGTCTTCGAGTACTGAACTGGGTTGTTGGCAATCTTGATGGCGCTTTCGTTGTCGCAGTAAAGTGGCACTTGCTTCAGATGAATGCCATAGTCCTTGAGTGTTTTCTTCATCCACAGAAGTTGAGCGCAGCAAGATCCAGCAGCAATGTATTCAGATTCAGCAATGGAGAGAGATACATAGTTCTGCTTCTTTGAAGACCAACATACAAGTGATCGTCCCAGAAAGTGACATGTGCCTGATGTAGACTTGCGATCAACTTTGTCACCAGCATAATCAGCATCCGAGAATCCAACCAGATCAAACTCTGAGCCCTTTGGATACCATAATCCTAGAGTTGGGGTGTGAGCCAAATATCGAAGAATTCGCTTCACAGCTAAGTGATGCGACTCCTTTGGTGCCGCTTGAAATCGAGCACACATGCAAACACTAAGCATAATATCTGGCCTAGATGCACATAGATAAAGTAAAGAACCAATCATGGAGCGGTATACCTTTTGATCGAACTCTTTACCATTGTCGTCAGGACCCAGATGATGTTTGGCTGGCATTGGTGTTGTGAAGCCTTTGTAGTCTTGCATACCGAACTTCTTCAGGCAATCTTTGAGATACTTCTCTTGAGATATGAAGATGCCATTGCGTTGTTGTCGTATTTGAAGAACGAGGAAGAACTTCAGCTCCCCCATCATGGACATCTGATATTGCTCTTGCATCATATATCCAAACTCTTCACTGTACTTCTGATTGGTGCAGCCGAAGATAATGCCATCCACATATATTTGGCACACAAACAGTTCACCATCATATGTCTTCGTGAAAAGAGTGGGATCTAGGGAACCAGGTATGAAGCCTTTGCTCTTCAGGAAGTATTTGAGTGTGTCATACTAGGCCCGAGGGGCTTGTTTGAGGCCATACAGTGCCTTGTTGAGCTTGAATACCATGTCAGGATGTTTTGGATCTTCAAAGCCAGGCAGTTGTGCAACATACACTTCTTCTTCAATCTTGCCATTGAGAAAGGCACTCTTCACATCCATTTGATATAGAAGTATGTTATGATGATTTGCATAGGCCAGCAGTATGCGTATGGCTTCAAGTCTAGCCACAGGAGCAAATGTTTCATCGAAGTCAATGCCTTCCACTTGAGTATATCCTTGAGCAACGAGACGAGCTTTGTTTCTGAAAACTTGACCATGCTCATCTTGCTTGTTGCGGTATATCCATTTGGTGCCTATTATATTGTGCTTCCGTGGATCAGGACACTTAACCAGTTCCCATACATTATTCAGCTCAAACTGTTGAAGCTCTTCTTGCATAGCTTGAATCCATTCAAGTTCCATGAAGGCTTCTTCAACTTTCTTGGGTTCTGCTATTGAGACGAATGCAAAGTGCCCACAGAAATTTGCTAGCTGAGTTGCCCTTGAACGAGTGAGTGGACCAGGTGCATTGATGCTATCAATTATTCTTTCAATTTGCACTTCTTTGGCAACGCGAGGATGTACAGGGCGAAGAGTTTGCTCTTGATGTTCATTGTCGTTGTTGGAAGGAATGTCTTCAGGCTGAGCATTGTCTTCATGTTGATCGGGTGCTGAAATGATAAGTTCTTCTTCTGGATGAGCTTCAGAAGCTATAATTTCTCCAGTTCCCATTAGCTTGATTGATTCACTGGATGGAACTTCATCTAGCACATTTGGCAGCTGCTCTCTTTGTGAACCGTTGGTCTCATCGAACTGCACATCCACTATTTCAACCACTTTGTAATGAAAGAGATTGAAGACTCTGTAGGAGTGTGAATCCTTTCCATATCCAAGCATAAAACCCTCATGTGCTTTTGGTGCAAATTTTGAGGTGTGATGTGTGTCCTTGATCCAGCACCTTGCGCCAAATACTCTAAAGTAACTGACATTTGGCTTCTTGCCAGTAAGGAGCTCATAAGATGTCTTGTTCAGTAACTTGTGAAGATAAACACGATTGATTGTATGGCATGCAGTATCAATGGCTTCGGGCCAGAATTTTCTTGGCGTCTTGTATTCATCTAGCATCGTTCTGGCCATCTCAATTAGTGCTCTGTTCTTGCGTTCGACGACGCCATTCTGCTGTGGCGTGTACGGGGCTGAGAATTCATGTGTGATGCCCAAGGTATCAACATATGTATCAAGGCCAGTGTTCTTGAATTCAGTGCCATTGTCACTTCTGATGTGCTTTATCTTGGCGCCAAAATTGTTCATAGCTCGATTGGCGAAGCGTCTGAAGACATCCCGCACTTCAGTCTTGTAAAGGATTATGTGCACCCAAGTATATCTAGAATAATCATCAACAATAACGAAGCCATAGAGGCAAGCAGTAGTAGTTAGAGTTGAGTAATGAGTGGGACCGAAAAGATCCATGTGAAGCAGTTCGAAGGGTCGAGTAGTGGTCATGATTGTCTTCGAGGGATGTTTGGCCCTCGTCATCTTCCCTGCTTCACAGGCACCGCATAAGTGGTCTTTCTTCAACTTGACGCCCTCGATGCCTATTACATGCTTCTTCTTCGCAAGGGTGTGGATGTTCCTCATGCCAGCATGTCCAAGCCTCCGATGCCAGAGCCAGCATTCTGAAGCCTTTGCTAGAAGACATACTGCAAGCTGTGGCCCTGCTGAGAAATCTACCATGTACAAACATCTTTTCGATACCCTTCAAACACTAGAGACTTGTCAGATTCCATTAGTACAAGGCAACGATATTTTCCAAACATTACGATCATGTTCAAATCGCAAAGCATTGAGACAGACATTAAGTTGAAGCCAAGGGATTCAACAAGCATGACTTTATCCATGTGTTGATCCCTTGAGATTGCAACTCTACCTAGACCCAATACCTTACTTTTACCAGTGTCAGCAAATGTGATGTGGCTCTTGTCGGATGGATGTAAGGTTGAGTCCATAAGAAGACTTCTTTTGCCAGTCATGTGATTTGTACACCCACTATCAATAATCCATTCTGAAGACGCTGGTGTCGTACCCTACAGTGCAGTTAGGGGGATAGGCTTCACCAAGAGCATTGTTAAGCAAAAACATTTAACGAACCAGTGGGTTATGAAAGCTTAGATCCAGGTTAGGACTAATAGGGAGAGTAGCAAGCGATTCAAGTACGAAGTACATAGTAAGACCATTTGGGCATTTGATCTTGTGCCCTACAAGATGTTTAAGGTCCCCAGCAATAGCGTCAGACGATTTTGGTTTTCTGCTGGAGACCTTTCCCTGCAAAAGAGAGTTAAGCTTTCTTAGCCACCCACATCAAGGGCGGCTTAGAAGCAATAAGTCTAAGTGCAGCATCTGAGAATTTTGGCGTTGAAGCCTTAGCAAACAGTCTTGCAGGCGGACAATAGTCCTCATAAGAATAAGAAGAATAGTTCTTAGTCTTATTAACATGGCGGTTTGATGAACCCCTCTCATATTCATATGCCTGAGTATGGTTTTCCTGCAAAACATTTGCGTTAGTGCGACTCAGGTGAGTCCTCTGTCTGTATGAAGCCTTTGGACCGTATGAAGTCTTTGGTCTGAGGTTTGTCTTCTTCACGTGAGGTGTCATGATGACATTCACAGGAAGACTCTCCAGACACCTTTTCGGAACCCAGATCTTCTTCATGGGCGGTCCATTCCTGCAGTTAGTACCAATGTACCTGGCAAATACTTCACCATTCTGATTCTTAAATAGTATATAGTTTGCATCAAAGGATTCATCAATGATAATGGGTTTAGCACAAGTGAAGCCAGATAGATTGGATGGATCTGCTGAAGGTTCCTTTGCAGCAACCCACATGGTTTTGGGGTACTACTCAGGTTTCCAGTAAGAGCCATCTGCATTCATTTTCCTTACGAACCCTACACCCTCTTTCCTAGGGTTTCGGTTCAGAATATTCTTTTTCAGGACATCACATAGCGTCTGATGCCCTTTAAGACTTTTGTACATCCCTGTTTCAAGCAATGTCTTCGACCTAGCATTCTCATCAGCAATAGCGGTGGTATCCTCAGTAGAGGGGTTAGTTACCACATCAACAGTAGAAGATATTGCAACAGCAGTAGCAGTAGAACATTCAGCAACAGAAATAGCATTATCACGCTCAATGCATTTAAGACATGGTGGTTCAAATCCTTCCTGAGCGGGACTGATCTGTTTGGCGCGAAGTGACTCGTTTTCCGTTTGAAGATCTTCATGAACCGCTCTCAATTTCTCAAGATCTTGCTTCCTTTGAAGATAATCATAGGAAAGCTTTTCATGAGTTGTTGAGAGAGTTTCATGACGACTTTCAAGTTCTTGATACTTAACGTGAAGATTTTTTATGTCTTCAATTAAGGATTCAGATCGAGTCATTTCAGCACCTAACAGATCATCGCTTCTGTCTAACAGTTTTTGAATATGTTCCATAGCTTTCTATTGTTCAGTTGCAATTTTAGCAAGTGTTTTGTAGCTAGGTTTTGAACCACAATCAGAGTCATCGTCACTAGATTTTTAATAGTGAGTAGTGCGCGTGTTTACCTTGGCACCGCGTGCCATGAAGCAGTAGGTAGAAGCAGAGTAGTCCTTGTCATTTGCATCGGTGTCGGTGATGAAGTCATTGTCTTCAGTGTTGAAGATGGACTTGGCAATGTATGCTGTAGCCAGACTTGCGACGCCTGAGTCGGATTCCTCCTCAGACTCCACCTCCACCTCCTCAGAAGCAGACTCCTCCTCTGAATCCCTTTCCTTGCCAACAAACGCACGTGCCTTGCCAGATGAGCTCTTCTTGTGTGATGAAGAGTTTGAGGAAGACTTGGAAGAAGACTTTGAGTATTTCTTCTTCTTGTTGTTGTTGTCAGAGTCGTATTCCTTGCTCTTCTTCTTCTTTTTGTTCTCATTGTCCCACTGTGGACACTCAGAGATGAAGTGGCCAAGTTTCTTGCACTTGTGACATGTTTTCTTCTTGTAGTCATGAGCAGGAGCTTCATCATTCCTTGAACTTGATTGGGAAGACTTTCTGAAGCCTTTCTTCTTGGTGAATTTTTGGAACTTCTTGACAAGCATAGCAAGTTCCCTTCTAATGTCTTCAGGATCATCAGAACTGCTGTCAGATTCTTCTTCAGATGAGGAGACAGCTTTTGCCTTCAAGGCACGAGTTCGCCCATAGTTTGGACCATAGATATCTCTTTTCTCCGAAAGCTGAAACTCATGTGTGTTGAGCCTCTCAAGTATGTCAGACGGATCGAGTGTCTTGAAATCAGGATGTTCTTGAATCATCAGGGCCAGGATGTCAAACAAACTATCAAGTGATCTCAGCAGCATCTTGACGACTTCGTGTTTGGTAATCTCAGTGGCGCTGAGGGCTTGAAGCTCATTTGTGATGTCATTGAGTCGGTCAAATGTGTGCTGGACATTCTCATTGTCATTTCGCTTGAAGCGGTTGAAGAGGTTGCGAAGGACACTGATTCTCTGATCTCTCTGGGTTGAGATGCCTTCATTGACCTTGGAGAGCCAGTCCCAAACCAGCTTGGATGTCTTCAAAGCACTCACACGGCCATACTGTCCTTTGGTCAGATGACCACAGATGATATTCTTCGCAGTAGAGTCCAGTTGAACAAATTTCTTGACATCAGCAGTAGTGACACCTTCTCTAGCCTTGGGAACGCCGTTCTCGACGACATACCATAGGTCGACGTCAATGGCTTCAAGATGCATGCGCATCTTATTCTTCCAGTAGGGATATTCAGTTCCATCGAAGACGGGGCACGCAGCGGAGACTTTAATTATCCCTGCAGTCGACATAGCTAAAACTCCAGGTGGTTAAACCAAATCACACAGAACAAGGGAGCACCTTGCTCTGATACCAATTGAAAGTGCATTACATCAACTAGAGGGGGGGGTGAATAGGTGATTTTTATGAAAGTCTTCAGAACATAGAAGTTTTGAAGACAAACGATAAAATTAAACCTATTACCATGCAGCGGAAGGTAGATTACACTAGGCAAACCATAGTCAAGTATTCAATGAAGTGAAAGCACAAAGACTAATAGTAGCTAGGTAGTAAGGATCAGGTAGGAAGTTATTGTGAAGCCAAACAGAACACGCAGTCACTTAGTGAAGACAAATGATAGTGCAAACATACAATGACATCACAATGAGTAACAGTAAGTAAAGTGAAGTGAAGATGAAACCAGTGACTCGTTGAAGACAATAATTTGTTGGACCAGTTCCAGTTGCTGTGACAACTGTATGTCTGGTTGGAGCGGCTAGATATTTAAACCTTAGGACACACAGTCCCGGACACCCAGTCCTTAACACGCAGCTCAGGACACCCAGTCCTCACCATATTCTCCTTGAGCTAAGGTCACATAGACCTCACCCAATCACTCTGGTAAGTCTTCAAGGCAGACTCCCAAACCTTCGCAGACTTCGTTCACCGGCAATCCACAATGTCTCTTGGATGCTCAGAACATGACGCCTAACCGGCTGGAGGATGCACAGTCCTCAAGTGTAATAAGTCTTCAGATCACATAGACAAGAAGACTTAAGTGATGGCCAATTCTCTCTGGCTCTGGTGGTTAGGGCTTTATCCTCGCAAGGAATTCTCTCTCAAAGGCTTCGACGTGGGTTGCTCTCAAACGACAAAAGCCGTACTATCAATTTGAGCAGCCAACCATTTATGGTTGTAGGGGGTGGGCTATTTATAGCCACTTGGCAACCCGACCTGATTTGTCCGAAATGACCCTGGGTCACTAAGGAACTGACACATGTTCCAACGGTCAGATTTCAAACTCACACGGCAACTTTACTTGGGCTACAAGCAAAGCTGACTTGTCCGACTCCGGACAAGATTCGCTCTCATAGTCTTCACTCGAAGACATAGGTTTTTGGTTTAGGCATCACTTCAGTCATTCTGACTAGTTCTCTTGGACCCCACTTAACAGTACGGTGGTTCCTATGACTCAACACAAAAAGAAAAAAAACTACGAAAGATCTAAGTCTTCAAGCTCCATATGCTTCATATAGTGTCTTCTCTTGTCATAGTCTTCAATGTGAATATCCTCATATACCACCTTTGACTTCAATGTCTTCATACATTTTTAGGGGTCATCTCTCGTAGTAAAACCGAATCAATGAGGGACTTCTACCTGTGTTATCCTGCAATTCTCACAAACACATTAGTCCCTCAACTAGGTTTGTCGTCAATACTCCAAAACCAACTAGGGGTGGCACTAGATGCACTTACAGGTACCTGCAAACACAAACATATATGCAATACCACAAACATAAATAGATCTAGCAAGGCCATAAAAAGTGCATGTGCATGTTGTTGGAGCGAGCTAGGGAGAAAAAAGTAGATCTACAACATAAAGATAGATTTCCCATTACTTACCTATCACAAAAAACGTAATTTAACCACTTAATTTTGATGAATCTATGGTGCAAATGAGGTGAGGAGGAGGAGGTGGAGAGAATGAAGTGGGAAAAGTGAGTGTGTAGGTGTGGATGTCCAAAATATCTAGCTGGTCCCAGGTTACTAATGGCGCACCACAGACAAATGCGCCATTAGTAGTTTTGCAAAAAAAGACAAAAATAGTAGTGGTGCACTGTGTAGGAGGTGCGCCATTACTAGTTAAACTAGTAATGGCGCACTACTCCCTGGTGCACTACCGTGGGTCTGGTGCGCCATTAGTGTCTACCACACTAATGGCGCACTGACTCATGGTGCGCCATTACTATATAGTAGTGGTGCACCACATGTCTGGTGCGCCATTAGTGGCCATATCATCTATAGCCCTTTTTCTACTAGTGTCTTGTTCCCATTGCGCATGCCATGATCTCCATGCTTGAACTTGCTCCAAGTTTCATCATTCTTATCCAGGCTATGTGAGGCAGTCCTAGATTAGGGGGGAGTCCCTCAGTAGCCTCTGAACGAGGCTTCAATGATGAGGTGTCCGACGCGCAAACTGGATTCGGCATTTGTCGGATCTCGGGTTCCAGCAAAACCCTTAAGGTTCAAACACTGGGGTGCACACGAAGATCTCCCCCTGCCGATCCACGTCCTAGCTTCTCTAAGATCACAGGGACTAAATCGATGAACTCGCAACACAAAGGACACAAGATTTATAATGGTCCGGGCCACCGTTGTGCTGTAATACCCTACTCCAGTGTGGCGTTGGTGGATTGCCTCTTGGGCTAAGGATGAACAGTACAATGGGAAGAACAACTTCCTAAGGAGAGGTGTTCTTGTGTTTCCTGAACTTGTGGATGAGTTGGATATCTCCGCGACGAGTTCTCGATCCGTCGGATCCCCCTCCTACTATGGTGGATAGTCCTATTTATAGAGGTCCTGGTCCTCTCCCCAAATATTGAGCGGGAAGGGAGCCAACAACGGCCAATTCGAAAGGGGACAACTAGTACAACTTATCCTGACAAAAGTGGTCTTCACTTGCCAAAGGCTCTCGTGGTGACGCCATCTTGGGCTCCACGGTAACCTCCGTCTTGCCGTCCTGCTGATCATGGTCTTGTTGCACTGATATGGAAACCTTTGCTTGACACCTCGGTACTCCGCGCCTGCGCTTGCTTCCTTAGCACCAAAGAGGAAACAAGGACACTGTGCGTGTTAGCGCCTGCCTGGCGCCCGCCTGGCCTTCGTCGTCATGGCTCACGTCATCGGAACCTCGCCAGGTTTGCCTGGCCTTGATCTCTCCGGCCCTCGCGAGCCGGCCTCGTGAGGCCGCTCCTGAGGAGTTCTTGTGTCATCCGCCTCGCGAGGCTTGGCCCCTCATGAGGGTCTTGAGTGCTTGTTGGTGAAGATGGGATGTACGGGCCCGCTCGCAGAGCCACGCCGGGGGCCGCACGCAGGAAAGTCTAGGGACCCCCATTCCCAGAACGCCGACAGTAGCCCCCAGGCCCAAGGCGCGCTCGGGCTTGGCTTCAAGGCGAAGCCAAGGGGAAAAGTGCGGAGCTCCGCGGGCCCCAATAGCCTGGGGCCTTGGTCGACGCGTGGCGGTTGATTGGGCGTGGGCGTCTCCACTTCCCCATGCAGCCTCGACAACTGCCCGACTTGACAAGTCCCTGCGACATGCAAGGAAAAACCATCATTACCTGTGATCGTGGGGGCGCTGGTTGGCCTTCTCCTGCTTGTTGGCCTTCCCATTCCGCTTGCTTCTCCCCCTTTGCTCCATCGCTAGTCGCGACACCAATGGCGCCGTTGAAGAGGTTCTCTGCCGCAGAGAAGGGGAAGGCCCCAAGCGACGACCCGGCTCTCCGGTGCCCAAGCGAGGACGCGGCCGTCCCCGCAAGCACACCACGACAACCGACGTGTCCCCCCGCAAATGCAGGGGTGCCGCTTCGTGTGGCAGGGGTCGCTCTGGTCATGGTTGTCCTGTCGATGAAGGGAGACGCGCCGTGGTTGCGCGGCCTCCCCAGTCGCGCTTCCACTCGGCGGAGGTGCTACCGGAGTTCGTCGTTTGGTCGGAGAGCCCGGCCGACAACTGGGTTCAGCTCCCGCGTTTCTTTGTCGTCGAGCTGCCAGCCTCTGGTCAAGGCGGGTTCTGGCTGCAGGCGGATGACTGCTACAGCAGGGCTTGCTGGGTCGCGGTCGAGGTCTCCGTCGCGGGCAACATAGCCCTGGCCCGTGGCTGGTAGACGTTTGCCCGCGCGCCCGGCCTGGGCAGGCGATGCACCCTCCATTTCAAGTATGACGGCGATGCAACCCTCTATGTGAGGGTGTTTGGGGAAGATGGTCGCCGCGTCGGGTGCTGCCCCGAGGTCAAAGATGACGAGGAGGTGCTCGGCCTTGGCGATGGTCGTGATGATGATGAGGGCGAACCCGCCCTTGGGGCCAACCATGTCTCGTCCAGCTACGGAGGCTCTTCCTTCGGCGACAGCTCCAGCAGCGGCAGTTATGACTAGCCGCCGCGCCCGCTTCGAAGGCGGTAGTGGGTCGTCTCGTCGTCGTGTCTCCGTGAAGCGCGAGGAGGCGTCTGGCTGAGCTCGGGGTGGCGCTAAGAGCCCGCCCTCGAGGATCGCTGTAGGGGCATGCGCCGCTTTTATTTTGTTTTTCCTTTCCTTCCTGCATTAGAAAGAAACCAGAATGGGCCCCGGAGGGGAATGTATCGAACTATGATCTCAATCATTATGTTGTGTTTGTCGTTCATGTGCTGTGTCACAACCTCGTCGTTTTATGTAGGGATAACTTAGCTTGACTTGCTCGGAGTAGCCTCCTCCTCATGAGGGGCTTGCTTCCTGGTGCCTGCCGAGGCCTCCTTGGCCTGGTAGGCGCTTAGTAACTGCAAAAAATTCATTAAGAGGCATGTCGTTCACCCGAGCCTTGGTCACAGGCGCTGCTGGCCTTGACCCAGTGCTTCGCATTGCGGTACCCGTGGGGCATGGATTAACAGAGGTGCACCATCTTGTGGGCTCGAACGAGGGTGCCTCGCAAAAAGAAGACGAAAAGCAGAAAAGGAAAAACACTCACGAGGGCACCCGTCTAGCCCCCTCGCGAGGAACGCGAGAGAGAATACATGCCGACCAAAGAAATGAAGGCAGAAACAGAGGCAGGAAGCAATAGGGCGAGACTAGCAAGAGACACCAGAAAGGACTTCCAATTAAAGAGGGGCGAGCCAACTTCGGAAAGCAAATGAAAAGCCGCGTCCGGCACCTAGTCTAGTCTTCGAAGTCTTCTCACCAGCGTGGAGCTAAGTGCTGCTACTAAGACGTGGGAGGGAGCCCCCGAAGCCCAAGGGCGGCACTCCGGAGACTCCGGGGCATGTACAGCCCCACTCGTTATTACGTGAGAGTGTCACAGGTGGCGATCTTCATAGGCGCTTGGCCTTCTTCACAGGCGGTGGGCCTTTCTTCATAGGCGTTGGGCCTTCCTTCACAGGCGGTGGGCCTTTCTTCACATGCGCTGGGCCTTTCTACAGGGGTAGAACTTCCGGTGGTGCAGAATGTTTTAGGCGTTCTGGATGGGTACCCCGTCATGTGTCTCCAGGCGCGCGGAGCCAGGCCTGGAGACATGGGCAACCTTGAACGGGCCCTCCCACATGGGTGAGAGCTTATGCAACCCTTCCCTGGAGAGCACCTGCCTCAGGATGAGGTTGCCAACCTCGACCGTCTTGGAGTGGACGCTGCGATAGTGGTACCGCCGCAGCGCCTGCTGTTATCTTGCCGCCCGTAGTGCAGCTTCGTGGCGACGTTCCTCCCCTTGCACGAGGTCCATCCCCCACCTAGCATCCTGCTGCGCTTCATCGAACGCCAGGACCCATGTAGAGCGATGTTTGACCTCGTGAGGGAGGACTACATCTGCTCCGTAGACGAGGAAGAACGGGTTCTCTCCCGCCGGCTTTATCGCGGTGGTGCGAATGGAGCACAGCACGGACTGGAGCTCATCGTGCCAGCCCCTCCTACAGGCCTCGAGCTTCTTCTTGAAGGTCCTGGTCTTGAGGCCTCTCAGGACATCCGCGTTGGCGCATTTGGCCTGGCCATTACTCCTAGGGTGCGCTACCGAAGCGTAGCAGATCTGCGTTCCAAGGTTAGCACAATACGTTTTTAAGAGATTACTGGTGAACTGCGAACCATTATCAGTGATGATGCGGTTGGGGACCCCGAAACGGCTCACGAGAGCCTTGATGAACTTGATCGCAGAGCCAGCTGGGATGGTGCGGACAGCTTCCACCTCCGCCCACTTAGTGAACTTGTTGATGGCGATGTAGAGGAATCGATAGCCCCCTGGAGCCTGCGGGAACGGGCCCACAATATCTAGTCCCAAGACCACGAACGACCATGAGAGTGGAATAGTCTGGAGGCCCTGAGCTGGCTGATGGATCTGCTTGGCGTGGAATTGGCAGGCCTCACAGGACTTCACCAACTCAGCTGCATCATTAAGCTCCGTAGGCCAGTAGAATCAGCTGCAGAATGCCTTGCCGACGAGGGTTTTTGACGACGAGTGATGTCCGCAGTCCCCGCCGTGTATGTCGGCTAGCAGCACCTTCCCCTCTTCGCTGGAGATGCAACACAGTGAAACGTCATTCGACCGCTTCCAATATAACTCACCATCCCGGATGCATTATGTTGTGGCTTGCTAGGCCACATGCTCCGCGTCCTCCTCCTTCTCTGGCAGCGTCCCTTGCATCAGGTATTCCTTGAATTCCTTGGTCCAGCATCCCTCCTGGGGCTCGAGCGCCAAGAGTAGGCGCGCTCCCGAGGTCGGGCCATAGGCTGGGGCTCCTATGGAAGGCGGTTGTGGGAGTTCCTCCCGAGGCTGAGCTGTTCTTGAAAGCGGTGGTGTTGCTGATGGCTTGAAGAGCCACTCCTCGAAGACACCAGGCTCTTGAGGCTGCCGCTTGGATGCCCTTCTGGCGATGTCGTCAGCTTCCTTGTTGGTGCCATGTTGCACGTGCTGCAACTCTAGGCCCAGGAATTTCTTCTCCATCTTGCGCACATCCGCGAGGTATGCTTCCATGTGCTCGTCCTTCGGCTCGTATACCTTGTTGGAGAAGTTGATGAGGAGCTACGAGTCGCCCCTAACGGTGAGGTGCTTCACCCCATATCTGTCGCAGCTTTCAGGCTAACTATGAGGCCTTGGTATTCTGCAATGTTGTTGGAGACCTTCTCTCCTTGCTGGAAGCAGAGCTGCACGGCGTAGTATAGCTTGTCCTGAGTGGGCAAGAGCACTGCTCCAGCCCCCGCGCCTTAGCGCGCGAAGGCACCATCGAAATACATGACCCAGCCGTCGGGCACCTCGCTTCCCGGCGAGAGGGACTAGTCCTTGCTTCATGGCAAGAGGGACTTCAACCGCAGGGGCGTCCATCCATTCTACCACAAAATCGGCGAGCACGGCCCCTTTGATGACCCTGGTGGTGCTGATCTCTAGCTGGAATGCCTGCAGCTCGATGTTCCACTCGGTGACCCTCCCGGCGGAATTGGGGCTCCTAAGCACCCTCTCTAGTGGGTAGGACAAGACAACCTTGATGGGATGGCCTTGGTAGTAGTGCCGCAGCTTGCGCGAGGCCACCAGGAGTGCAAGTAGGAACTTCTGAGGCATGGGGTACCGTGCTCTTGCATCCCGCAACACCGTGCTGATGAAGTATACCGGGTGCTCGACGAGGGTTGGCGCACTATTCAGGCTTGCGCCTTCCCGGAGTTGGGGTGCCTCCTAAGGTGGTGGAACCCAACGCTTCATCGCTTGTTGGGGCCTTTGAGGGTTTGGGGGCGTCGTTCTGGTGAGCTTGATCCTCTTCTGTCGCTGCTGCGGCCCTTGTGGCACCCTCCTGGTCTTGCATTGTCCCTGCTGCGGGCGTAGCTAGGCGCGATGTGGCCTTGGCTTCGTGTTCTTCCCAAACCGCCACTAGAGCCGTGCTGGCGGAGTAGGGAGTGGCAGCAAGATAAAGCTCTAGGGGCTTGAGAGGTCGCGGCGGCATCATCACTGGAGGGCTGGTCAGGTACCTCTTGGGGTCTTGAAATGCTTGGTCGGCCTCTGGGGTCCACTCGAAGAAGGGTTGGGCACGCTCTCCCAGCTTGGAAATAAAGTGTCCCAACGCAGTCGCCCGTCCAGCAAGCTTCTGCATTTCCTTGAGGGTTTGCCGTCGACTCACGTCTTCAATGGCCTTGACCTTCTCTGGGTTGGCCTCAATCCCCCTGTGGGACACAAGGAAGCCCAACAGCTTGCCGGAAGGGACGCCAAACACGCACTTCTCCGGGTTGAGCCGCAAGTCCACCTAGCGGAGGCTTTCAATGGTCTCATATCCAGGTCTTGGATCAAGGTCCTCGCCTCCCGAGACTTCACCACGATGTCATCGACGTAGGCTTCTGCATTCCTCCCGAGCTACTGACCCAAGGCGATGTGTATGAGCCGTTGGAAGGTTGTGCCTGCGTTGCGCAGTCCGAAAGGCATGCAAGTGTAGTAGTACACCCCAAACGGGGTCAAGAAGGCTGTCTTCTCCGCATCTTCTACCGCCATCTTGATCTGGTGATATCCTGAGAACGCATCCAGGATGCACATCAAGTCGCACTCGGCAGTGGAGTCGACAATCTGGTCGATGTGTGGAAGCGGGAACGGATCTTGGGGGCAGGCCTTGTTGAGGTTGACGAAGTCGACGCACATCCGCTCCACCCTGCCTTTCTTGGGGACGACGACGGGGTTTGCCAGCCACTCGGGGTACCGAACCTCGCGAATGACACCCACAACCTCCAACTTGCAGGTTTCTTTGACTATGAAAGATTGCTTCTCCGTGGACTGCCGCCTCGTCTTCTGCTTCACGGGGCGTATGTTGGGGCACACCTTCAGCTGGTTCTCTATCACCCCTCTTGGGACCCCCACCAGCTGATCGGGCTCCCAAGCGAACACTTCCTTGTTTGCGCGCAAGAACTTCACCAACGCCTCCTCCTGACCAGGCTCGAGGTTGGAGCCTATGGTAAAGGTTGCCCCTGAGGACCCGTCCTCCTCGACTGGCACTCGCTTGCTTTCTGCCTTATCCTGAGTAACAAATTGCTTCTTCTTGGTTGGTGCGGCTCCCTTGGCCTTGGAGGTATCCGTGTCGACGGGCTCCGCTGTTGCGGCGGCCTTGAGGGCGAGCTTGAGCATCATCAAGGCTTCCTTGGTGTCCCCCTTGATGGTGAGGACACCCTTGCTCCCCAGCATCTTCACGAGGTTGCAAGCCGGATGGGTTGCTGCCATGAACTGGGCCAGAGCTGGGTACCCAAGGATGGCATTGTACGGGAGGCCGATGTGGGTGATGTCGAAGTCGATGAGCTCGGTGTGGTAGTTGTCGCGCGTGCCGAAGGTCACGGGGAGGCGGATCTGTCCTAGGGAGCAAGCAGAGCCCCCACCAACCCCCGAGAAAGGCTTGCTATGGCAGAGCCGCTCGAGCGGTACGTGAAGAAGGCTGAAGGCCTCGACAGAGAGCACGTTGAGGCCGGCGCCACCGTTGACGAGCGTCTTGGTGATGGACACGTGGCAGATGGTGGGCGTGCAAAGCATTGGGAGCGCACCCGAGTCGATGGTGGAGGCGAGATGATCCCCTGAGTCAAAGGTGAGGTCGGCCTCGGGGGCGACCCAGCCCGGCGGATCCCCCGGGCGCTTGGAAGTGGCGCCGATCTGGTGAAAGAACGGCTTGATCTGACGATCTGATGGTGGTGCTTGTGAGCCGCCGAGGAGGGCCGCAACCGCGTGGTGTGACAGGGCCGGCGCAGCTACTCCCAAGATGCCACCATGGATCCGGGGAGATTGAGCAGCTAGGCATGCGGTGCGCCAGTGAGGGCCATGGGAAGCAAGTTGGCCATGACCTTGTCGTCGCCCACGGCCTCAAGGACGACCTCCTCATATGCTAGCAGGAAAGTCGTCGGGTCCGCCGTGCCGTTGTAGCACGGTGACACCTCTGACTTGAAAATGGGTGGCATTGCACCTGCCACAAAGCAGGGGCAGGGGCAAGGGCTCGGAGCCGCCGAGCGCCACTATGGGCACTGGTAGATCCAGCCGGAAAGACGGCGCCAGCCATGGGGAATGGGCGCCAAGATGGTGGAGCGCGAATCGACAAAAGGAAAACTCCGGTGCACCCCTACTTGGCGCACCAAATGTCGGATCTCGGGTTCCGGCAAAACCCTTAAGGTTCGAACACTAGGGTGCACATGAAGATCTCCCCCTACCGATCCACGTCCTAGCTTCGCTAAGATCACACGGACTAACTCGATGAACTCGCAACACAAATGACACAAGATTTATACTGGTTCGGGCCACCGTTGTGGTGTAATACCCTACTCTAGTGTGGTGGTGGTGGATTGCCTCTTGGGCTAAGGATGAACAGTACAATGGGAAGAACAGCCTCCTGAGGAGAGGTGTTCTTATGTTTGGTGAACTTGTGGATGGGTTGGATCTCTCCGCGATGAGTTCTCGATCCGTCGGATCCACCTCCTACTATGGTGGCTAGTCCTATTTATAGAGGCCCTGGTCCTCTCCCCAAATATTGAGCGGGAAGGGAGCCAACAATGGCCAACTCGAAAGGGACAGCTAGTACAACTTATCCTAACAAAAGTGGTCTTCGCCTGCCAAAGGCTCTGGTGGTGACGCCTTCTTGGGCTCCACGGTGACCTCTGTCTTGACGTCCTACTGGTCATGATCATGTTGCACTGATATGGAAACCTTTGCCTGACGCATTGGTACTCCGCGTCTGCGCTTGCTTCCTTAGCACCAAAGAGGAAACAAGGATACTATGCGTGCTGGCGCCCGCCTGGACTTGGTCTTCATGGCTCACGTCATCGGAGCTCGCGAGATTTTCCTGGCCTTGATCTCTCCGCCCCTCGCGAGCCGGCCTGGTGAGGCCGCTACTGTGGAGGTCTTGTGTCGTCTCCCTCGCGAGGCTTGGCCCCTCACGAGGCTCTTGAGTTCTTGTTGGTGAAGATGGGCCATCGGGCCCGCTCGCAGAGCCACGCCATGGGCCGGAGGCAGGAAGGTTGGGGACCCCCGTTTCCAGAACGCGGGTAGCATTGCAAGGCGGGCTCCTTCTGCGAATACTCCAACACATTCTTCGGACGAAAAGAATGTGTCCGGCTCTGCAAAACAAATTCCACACACAACCGCAGAGAGTATAATATATCTTGAGTCCAATCCACTAACAACTATTGGTAATGTGACACCACGTCACCACCCGGTCATTATTTCGAACCATTTTTTGGCCTGCTGCTTCTATACATGGTCTCATTGGCACGTCTTGTCAGAGCAGAGATAGTGTCCCCTTATTGTGGGATTCTCATCAATACAGGCGTGGGTAATCCCACTGCATCGTTCTCACGACCCTTGGGAATAGGTGAGTTTCAAGGTGAGTGGCGAGGCGCTTGATATTCACTGCCTTTATAAGGAGATAAGGATTCCCTTCTTTCACCCATGCCTTCTCCTTCTCTCTGCCCTCCCATTCCCAAGCTCCAGCGCCCGAGTCCTCATCTTTTCCGCCTCAAGGAAGCACTTGGCCATGTCCAGATCTGGAGCGCAAGGCAAATGGATGGCCTCCTCCGTCAAGGAGAAAGCCATCACCAAGCTTCAGGAGGCCGGGTATCTGGCGAAGGAAATCGCCCATCGGCTTCCGGCCAAGGGGCAAATCGTCCCCACCTCGACCCCAATGAGAGGGTGGTGTTTATCCCCCATTTTGTGCGTGGTTTAGGGTTTCCTTTCCACCCTTTCGTTCGCGGACTCATGTTTTATTTTGGGCTAGATTTCCATGATCTAGCTCCAAACTCGTTCCTCAACATCTCGGCATTCATTGTCATGTGTGAGGCTTTCCTCCGCATTCCACCCCACTTCAGACTGTGGCACAAGATCTTCAATGTGAAACCGAAGGTGGTGGATGGACAACACGCGGAGTGCGGAGGCGCCATGGTGAGCAAACTGCCCTATGACACATGGCCCAAGGGTACTTTTGTGGAGACCGTCAAAGAGTGGCAGAAACTATGGTTCTATATCACAGAGCCCCGCGATACCACCTGGGCCACGGCTCCCGAATTGAAGTCTGGAGCTCCAATGCGGCTCACCTCCTGGATAGAGAAGGGTCCGAATTGGTCCTCATTTGATGAGCTGATGGCGCTACAAATGCGCATCCAAAGCATGGTGGACAAAAACATCAAGCTTGTCAACGTCATCCAGGTGATGTTTGTTTGCCGGATCCTTCCATGCCAGAGCCGGACTTGCCCATTGTGGGAATTTGATCTGGAGAAGCACCAGACATCTAGAGAAGCACCAAACATTGGAGGGCAACGAGACACCGCCGGAGACGGACGAGGACCGCGGGCAAGATCTGACCCATCCTGCCAGTGCGGTATGTCTTTCGCGTTCCAAGGTGTATGATCTACTTGCTTATTCAAGAAGATACCTAAAGTCCACTAGTTATTTTTTCAGGTATGGACAGAGAAAGCGGAGCGAATTAAGTGTCCGACTCCGCTGCCCGAGGAACCAGCCATCCCTCTTCTGACGAAGATGCTGGTTTTGGCGCCTTACGAGGCGCTAGAGAAGAAGGCCAAGGGGGGTCGGAGTTGCCTCCGTCGCAAACGAGCTTCGGACAGGACGTCTGAAGACAATGAGATTCCCTCCTCCGCTGCCCAACATGACGATGAGGACAAGGAGGAAAGCAGCTCTCCCCTTAGGGTGGAATGAAGAAGAGGGCGGCCTCCACAAATCTAGAGGCGGAGGCATCCAAGAGGGGGAAGAGCTCCCTCGCGGATAACTCACCATGTGACATCAACAATAGCCCAGTGCCGCGCCGCCGAAACAAGCCCCTGGCCGCATCGTGAGTACTCAAAAGACTCTGACATATTCATATATTTGGCCTCTTAGGTTCGTAGTTTTAACACGTTAAATCATGCCCTTGTAGTCCTGCCCACGACAGTTCCCTGCGATCCTCATCAGGAGGTTCGCTGGATTCAAAGGCGATGGCCAGCGAGTCACCGCCAACCGCTAAATCTCCCACAGCCAAGGGAGACAATGAGGTGTTGTCCCAAAGGACCTTGCCAGGCCAGGGAGAGGTTCAGGAGGCTGTCCGGATGGTGACAGAGGGTGACCCTTCAGCCGCCGGACACCTAGGAGAGAGAACCTCCATGGAGACTGGCGATGGGGGCCGTGTCCAGTTCGGACCCCAGCCGAATACGGTTCTGGAGACATATATGGCTCCAGAATCCGGCAAGCAGCCTCCTTCGAAAGAAGGAGGTGTGCCTATTCCGCCGGTGACCTCTGTCCAGCCAGAGGCACCGGATAATCTGCTGGAAGCGCTGTGAGGTGCTTCCATTGTGGAGGAACACCATACCCTTATGGGTACGGTGGTTGAGAGGGTTCAGTTCGTCAAGAGTGGACTGACCGAAGCATGCACCAGTATGCTGATAGGCTTTGAGGTAAGTGATGCGGAAGAGAAGGTCATAGTATAGAAAGTGTAGCCCCTGAGACACTGTCCGGTGATCGGAAAGAAAGGACGGACAGAGGATCAAGTAATTTTCACAGGAAACTAACTATATGTGTCTTATGGACACAGGCGTCGCTGCTGGCCGCCACCTCTCATGCCACTGAGGTCTCCAAACTAAAGCAGAGTCTGGAGCGGCCGAAGAAGAGCTCGGCCTTGTGAAAAGGCAGCTAGAGGACAAGCAAGGTATGTGGAGACTTGCTGTATATTCGGAAAGAATAAATGATGTATATTGATTGTAGTGCCATGATATTTGTAGGAGCAGCGATTGAGGTTGAAACCGTCAAGAAAGCACTGGCCGAGGACGAGGAGAGGGTGGCGAAGGAACAAGTCGTCCGGAAAAAGCATGAGGCCAGGGTTGGGGAGGTCCAGCAGGAGCTCCAGGATGCTTTGAAGAAATACGAGTCCTTGGAGCGTCAGCAAGCGGACCAAGAGTCCGAACTTGAGAAGGCCCGCCAGAGAGCACAAGAGGCCCGGACTGAAGCCCAAGGCACCCTCCAGGAGATCTATTAGGCCAAAAAGATCATGGCGGGTAAGGCTTTTATTATGCAAAGCAAGTATGTGAAGAATAGGTATCTCTTACTGACCCGGATTTGGAGTTCTCCAGGGGTGTTTGCGGATCTGCCGTGCAGCGTTTCTGACGCTGCTGAATTCTTCCGAGCCAAAGAGGGGAGCTCGATGGAGAAGTTGTTCTGGTCGCAATACCTTGCACCAGAACATTTGGTGCCCTTGAGCGACCAGCTAAAATAGCTGGTCGAACTAGCTAGGGTGGCCAAACTGGCCATGAAGGACTTGATAGTCTAGTTGTGGCCAGTCGAAGCTACACCCAGCAGCTACTTCAGTCTCGTTAAGCGGCTAGTCGACGCCTGCCCTCGGCTTGACGCCTTCAAGCGGTCGGTTTGTATCGATGGTGCGCGGATGGCTTTCGCCCCTGTCAAGATGAAGTGGGCGAAGATGAATGCTGCCACGGTCACGACCGAAGGACCGCCCGTAGGCAGGGAGCAACGCACGCCCGAGCGATATTTGAGCGAAGTCCTTGAGGGATCCCGCATTGTGGTGGAGCAGTGTACGAAGGATGTAATCTTCGAATGAATACAGTTATATTGTCATGTCCTGTATTATAAAAACAAGTTCGGCTATGTAATATAATGTTTGTTTGATATTTTACCTCCTGTGCCGCCGTGTTTATGAAATTTTGAGTGTTTTCCAGTCGTTGGCTTCAGCCCCCACGTAGGTAGTACGAGGGTGTTCGGGATGGAATCTAAACACTCTTGATCCAATTTGTTTGGTCCTTAAAGGAGGTGTTTAGCGCAACAAACCAGGGAATCGGACTATGTGGCTTTATCACCCTCACTTAGCCATAGGAGTTCTACATGAAAATTTAGGCGCAGTCCCTAGTATCCGAACTAGGGTTTTGTAAACACTAGATCCAGCAAACTAACATCACATGGATCACGTTGACGAGCTTGATGTTTTTGTCCACCATGCTTTGGATGCGTGTTTGTAGCGCGATCAGCTCGTCCGACAAGGACCAATTCAAACCCTTCTCTATCCAGGAGGTGAGCCGCATTGGAGCTCCGGACTTGAATTCGGGAGCTGCGGCCCAGGTGGTATCGCGGGGCTCTATGATATAGAACCACAGTTTCTACAACTCATTGATGGTCTCCACAAAAGTACCCTTGGGCCATATGATGTTGGGCAGTTTACTCACCATGGCGCCTCCGCACTCCGCGTGTTGGGCATCCACCATCTTCGGCTTCATATTAAAGATCTTGAGGCACAGTCCAAAGTGGGGTGGAATACGGAGGAAAGCCTCACACACGATAATGAATGCCGAGATGTTGAGGAAAGAGTTTGGAGCTAGATCATGGAAATCTAGCCCGTAATAAAACATGAGTCCACGGACAAAAGGGTGGAGAGGAAACCCTAACCCGCGAACGAAATGGGGGATAAACACCACCCTCTCATTGGGATTTGGGGTGGGAACGATTTGCCCATCGACAAGAAGCCGATGGGAGATTTCCGTCGCCAGATACCCGACCTCCCGAAGTTTGGTGATGTCTTTCTCCTTGATAGAGGAGGCCCTCCATTTGCCTTGCGCTCCAGATCCGGACACGGTCGAGTGCTTCCTTGAGGCGGAAAAGAGGAGGACTTGGGCGTTGGATCTAGAGAATGGGAGGGCAAAGAGAAGGAGAAGGCGTGGGTGAAAGAAGGGAATCCTTATATCCTTATAAAGGCAGTGAATATCAAGGGCCTCCCCACTCGAATGGAAACTCGCATGTTCCCAAGGGCCGTGTGAATGGCGTGGTATGATGAGAATCCCGCTGTCAGATTTCGGGTTCCGGCAGACCCTTGAGGTTCGAACACTGGGGTGCGCGTGGAGATCTCTCCCCTACCGATCTACGTCCGATCCTCTCGTGCGAACTAAGATGAAAATGATGAACAACACAAGAGCGCGAGGTTTATACTGGTTTGGGCCACCGTTGTGGTGTAATACCCTACTCCAGTGTGTGGTGTGGTGGATTGCCTCAGGGGCTGATGATGAATAGTACAAGGGAAGAACAACCTCGCGAGAGGTGTTCTTGAGATGGTGCGATGAACTGCTAGGGTGAGTTCAGTCGCCTCTCTTTCTCTCTGCTAGGGTTCTACCAGATCTCTCTCTCTCCTCTCTCCTCGGTATCCCCCCTTCCTTTGTGGAGGCTAGCTCTATTTATAGAGGCCCTGGGCCTCTCCCCGAATAATTGAGCGGGAAGGGCGCCAACAATTGGCCATTTTGAAGGGGAAAATGTAGTACAAGTTATCCTGACCAAAGGTGGTCTTCGGCTGCCAAAAGCACTGGTGATGATGCCGTCTTGGGCTCCACGGTGACCTCCATCCTGCCGCTCTGCTGGTCTTAGTCTTGTTGCACCGGAATGGCAACCTTTGCTTGATACCTTAGCCTGTGCTTGCCCCCTTTGCACCAAAGGGGAAACAAGGACCTTGTGCAGGCCGGCGCCCGCCTGGCGCCCGCGTGGCCTTCATCGTCATGGCTTGCGTCATGGGATCCTTGCGAGGTACCACTGCCTTGATCTCTCCGCCTCCTCGCGAGCCTGCCTGATGAGGCTGCCTCTCAGGAAGCTTCCTATCGTCCGCCCCGCGAGGCTTGGCCCCTCGCGAGGGTCTTGAGCTTGCGTTGATGAAGATGGGCTGTGCTGGGCCCCCACTTGAGCCACGCCGCAGGCCGCAGGCAGGCAAGTCTAGGGACCCCCATTCCCAGAACGCCGACAGTAGCCCCCGGGCCCAAGGCGCACCCAGGCTTGGCCTGGCAGGGAAACAAAGGGGCAAGCGCGAAGCGAAGCGGGCCCTAACAGCCTGCGCCCTTGGGCACTGCGTGGCGGTTGACTAGACATGGGCGTATGCGCTTCCCACGACGCCTCGGCGACCGCATGACTTGACAAGTCCCTGCATGCAGAGAAAATGGTCATGATTACCTATGATCGTGGTGCCCGGCGGTTGGCCTCCCCCGGCTATAAGTACGGGGCTGGGCGAGCCCCTTCAGTCCATCCCTTCTTGCTGCTCCTCTTCTTCTTCTTGGCTAATCTCAGTCCCCATGGCCCCAAAGAGATTCTCGGCCGTGGAGAAAGGAAAGGCCCCCCGGGCAGGGCCTGACCCACCCCCGACCAAGCGAGGCCAAGGCCGCCCTCGCAAGTACACCACGGTCCCCGTGGTATCCTCCCGCAGTCATGGAGATGGTTCCCTGCGTGGTGGTGAGCGCCCGGTTGCCGACGGCGGGCATGTGGTGGGTGTGCGCCCCCCTAGACCATGCTTCCGCTCTGCGGAGGTGCTGCCGGAGTTCGTCGTGTGGTCGGCGGTCCCATCCAGCACCCGGCTCCAGCTCCCATGTTTCTTCGTAGATGAACTGCCGGCCAGCGCTCGGGGCGGCTTCTGGCTCCAGGCAGACGGCTATTGCAGGAGGGCCTTGACACGCGGCTAGCAAACGTTTGCCTGTGCGCGCGGCCTGGGTCGTTGGTGTACCTTGTACTTCAAGTTCGATGGCGACACCACCCTCTACGTGAGGGTGTTTGGTGAAGATGGTCGACGTGCCGAGTGCTGCCCTGAAGACGACGACCGCGGCCGCCTGCCTAGCCCCGGCACCGACCAGGATGAAGATGGCGACTGGCGTACAGGCGGCGGTGCTCGGGGTTCGCCAAGTTTCGGCGACTCTCCCTCAGGCAGCAGCTCCTCCAGCAGTGGCCGCGACCATACCCCGCGCCGTCGCGCCCGCCTGGGTCAAGGCAGCGGGTCCACCCTGTCAGGACCCCGATTCCAAGTCACATCGATCTAGCCGGTAACACCTCATATCACTTTGTGGCCTCATGCACGGTATTCCCACGGGTGTCGCCTTACCATGGCCCGGGACCGTTTGCGCATTTTGGCTCACGTATATGATAGTGTCGCTAGCATCCATATGACAGAGAACCTGGGCCGACATGACTAGTCGTGAACCCAAAGTGGCACTAACTTACGGGGACAGGCATACATGAATAAACATCGAGCATGTCGGTCAGCAGCGTGCGAATCCGGGCTGTAGCACTAGGCTAACAGGACTCTGGTGAACCGGGCTGTAGCAGGCTAGGCAGGACTCCGAATGTCACCGCATGACATTTCCCCGAAGGGACAGACACATGAACAAAGTGAATCACATGCCGGCCAGTCAAGTGTTCCGGAGCAGTAGTGCTGGGCTAGCAGGACTCCGGTGAACCGGGCTATAGCGGACTACTATGGCTCATGGAAGCACAAGACTACATTACCCCATAAGAGAGGCTACCAAGGATAAACAACTAGGTTGTCGGATCCCACACATACCAAGCATTTCAATCATACACACAATATGCTCAATATGTGCAATACAACATGGCATCACAACAAGACTCTACGACTCAGAGTATTATTCATTAGGCTCCGAGGAGCGAGATATTACAAACATGGGTCTCATGACCCGACATACAGAGCATACAAGCAAGAAGCACATGCGGAAGCTTAACTTGTCTGTGTAGAGACAACTACAAATGAAGAAGGCTCAGAAGCCTCACTATCTACAAGACCCTCCCAAGGGTACAAGATCGTAGCTGAGGTAACAAGCTAAACGTCGAAGTCCACGTGGAACTACTAGCAAGACCAAAGTCTCTCTGCAAAACATAAATTAAGCAAACGTGAGTACAAATGTACCCAGCAAGACTTACATCAGAAGTAACTACATATGCATCGGTATCAACAAAGGGGGTGGTGGAGTTTAACTGCAGCAAGCCAGCTTTGACTCAGTGGCTAACCTGAACTACGACTGCAAGTAACTCTTTTGAGGTGGCGCACATGAGTCCACAAATTCACCATACCAATACACCACTATGGATCCGCTCCCGTCTCCCTGCAAGAACGCCATCCATAGCACTCACGCTTATCGTGCGAGTTTTAGAGTATCCACTTTCACTTGTTTATGAACTATGCAAGGGGTCCAAGTTTCCATATTCGAGGAATCCGGCTATTCGAATAGATAATGATAACCCTGCAGGGGTGTACTTCTTCACACACACTCTCGCCACTTATCGCCCTGTACACGTCATGTACCTCGGCAACCTTCAAGCGCAAGCTGGGCGAGGGAGTCGGCCATGACCTGACTAACCAACAAGTCTCTAGTCCAGGTTTATCGCCTATTTGGGTTCCATTCACAAGGAGATCCGGCCGGGGTGTCGCTCACGGCCCCAAACGATGTGTGCAGGGTTCCCGAGCCCACCATCCGGGTGCCACTTGGTACACCGTGCCACTGTGCCTAGTTTGTCCCAAGCCCACCTGTACCGGGTGCCACTTGGTAGACTACTAACACTACCTACAAACACCAGAAACTAGTTGCAACTCTTGGATAGAGATCGAGTGGATTAATAAGTCGAGAGGGGTCAAGTTACCGGAACCCAATGTGTGGTAGTCACTGTTCATGGATCACAAACACAGAACTCAGTTCCTAAGAACGGCTGCAATGAGACAACCCACCATGTACTCCTACATGGCCTCTCACCGCTACCTTTACCAAATCGTGTTCACACACTTAGCTCTCAATAGTAGGACATGTTCACCACGTTCTAATTCATACCCGATGAATCAAGCATGACAAACAAACATGAATGATTAGGCACACCAGGGCTCAAACAACTCCTACTCATGCTAGTGGGTATCATCTATTTACTGTGGCAATGACAGGTCATGCAGAGGAAAGGGGTTCAACTACCACAGCATGTAACAGTTGAATCGTTGTTGTCCTAATGCTGTAAAAGAGAGCAGGAGCGAGAGAGTGGGATTATATCGGGATGAACAAGGGGGTTTTGCTTGCCTGGCACTTCTGAAGATCATATTGTTCTTCATCGGTGTCATCGAATAATCGTCGGAACATCGTCTATTGAGAGGGGACAGTCACCGGCAATAGAAAAAGAACACAATCAATGCAATGCGACAATATGATGCATGATCATGACATGGCAGTATGATGTGAGTTGAGCTAATGCAACGAGCAACGATTTAAATGAAGTTGGTTTGAACCCAAGGTTCAAATTCAAACTCCATGTAAGACATTTCTAATGCCATTAATTCAAATTGTCTTATATAGCAACTTTAAGTTATTCAAACATGCATGAAATGGTACAGATGGATAGATTAGATTTTTATGATCATTTTTCATATATAATTTATCTTATTTGGAGTTATGGTTTTATTTCTATGATTTTTTTGAAGTTTATACTATTTTCTGAAATTTCCTGAATTATTTTTAAACCAGAAAATTAATAACTGAGTCAGCATGACGTCTGTGTGACGTCATCAAGTCAACAGCATCAGACCAGGTCAAACCTGACGCTGGGGCCCACATGTCAGCCTCTAACTAAACTAACCTAGCTTAGTTAATACTAACCTAACTTAATTAGCTGGATGGGGTCATTAGCACTAACCTAAACAGAGTTAGGCTGGCGTTAAGCCGCCGGCGACGGCCAGAGGCGGCGGAGCGCCGCGGAAACGGTCTATGGTGCCTTGTTTGCAGCGTGGTTGGGCTCGTTCGAGAGCCCAGACCAGCGCGCATCAGTCGGTGGTGCTAGACGGGCCTGGGGTGGCTGGAGGCGTCAGCGAGGATCTCGGTCGCTGCGGCTAGAGCCCGGGT
Organism: Triticum aestivum; assembly: GCF_018294505.1. Taxonomy (NCBI): domain Eukaryota; kingdom Viridiplantae; phylum Streptophyta; class Magnoliopsida; order Poales; family Poaceae; genus Triticum; species Triticum aestivum. Next base: position 79,223,053 of record NC_057803.1, on the reverse strand, counting down.
GAGGCGCGAGCGGTAGCTACGGCGTGCGTGCGGGAGAGCTGAAGTGCTGGTGTGTGCGTGCACGATGCGACGAGGGTGATGGACACGCCTGGTGGACCAAATGGTCGCCGGAGGTGCGTCGGCGGTGAGCACAGGCGGTGGCGCGTTCGGGCGCAAGCGACGCGGCGGCTATGGCGAACGGAGGGCGGGAGAAGAGTCAGTTTCTCACGGCGGTTGCAATGGCCGTCGAAGTGGGCTCGGGGGAGGTCGGAGCTGAGCGAGGCGGCGTGGGGGATCCCTGGCGACGGCAGTCGGGGACAGGCTCGGTGAGGCCAGAGGAGCGCGCCCCGCGTCGAGTGGCGGAGCGAGGAGGTCGAGGACGTCGAGGCGGAGCTCATGGACACTTCGTAGGGGCAAGGGAACAGCGGTGGCTACGGAAACGGCGGCAGTGCGCTCATGGCCGGCTCGGTCATGAGGAGGAACGAGAGGGAGAGAGACCCAGAGAAAGAGGGGGGGTCCGTGGCCGTCTCCGTGGAGCTGGGAGAGAGCCTCGGGGGCGTGAGGCAGGCATGGAGGAGGTGGCGGCCTCAGCGCGCGCCGTGCCTGCCTTCGCCTCTGCCTACTGGCAGAGGTTGAAGACGACTGGCACTAGCCAGGTGGGCTAGGCCACTACAGTACCAGGCCAGATGGGCTTTGCTAGGTAGGTTCCTCTCTTTTTATTATTTCTGGTTTTCTATTATTCTGCAACTTTGTGGCTTTATTAAAAATATTAAAACAATCCCAAAATTCATGAAACTGCTCATGACCACTGTTGGGGATATATCCTACAGCAAACACTTCAGTTCATGAATATTTGGGCATTTGAAATATTCTATAGCATTTAAATGCCCAAATGCAAGTATTATATGATTTAATTCAGTGACCCTCTGTTGTCCTAGTAAAATGTGCACCATTTTTGTCAGAGGTTCTGGACCAAGGCAAGGATGATGAACATTTTAGAAGGGCATTTTGGGTTCAGTGAAAATGATTTTATTTGGACCCTAGTTGAATTTCATTTGCTGCTAGGGTTTATCAGCCCCCATTTCAAAGTTTCATTAAAATTTAGACATGATGCATAGAGGCTAACGCAAGACAGGCAAGGCCAAAACTGGGGCTATGACACACCCGCCGCCGCGCCCCGGTGAAGCGTGAGGAGGCGTCCGCCTGACCCCCAGGAGCGGCTCGAGCTTTTGCTGTTGGTTGGTGTTGGACAAGTCATGTCCATTTTGTTTCCTTCCTTTCCTGCGTAAGAAGAAGGTAGTACAAGGCCCCGTGGGGCCGTGTTAGAACTATTGCTGTCAAGTGTCACGCTGCTTTTGCCATCTCTGCACTATGTTTCAGTGTTGCGTGTCCATGTGCAGGAGTCATTTGAGCTTGGTGGAGCCTGACGCGGCACTCGCCTCCGAAGGCTGAGGCCTCGCCGTGCGCTTCATGCCCTGCAGGATTAGTTAGAGGGGTAACCTTTGGTCCCGGCAGTGGGGGCGATCAGCCTAGGTCCTGCGTTTGTGTCGCGATGCCCATGAGGCATGGACTGGGAGGGGTGCTCCCGCAGAGGAATCGGACAGGAAAGCTCCAGACGATCGGGGCAGAAGACGCTCGCGAGGGCGCCCGCGAATATCCCTCACGAGACTTGTGCGAGAGAAAACGAGGCGAGGGAGCAAGAAAGAAAAAGAGTCACAAGCCAGGAATGCCAACAACTCCAATAAGACTTCAAACGGGAATAAACACGCCAATTGCAGAAAACAAATGAAAAAGCCGCGTGTGGCACCTATTCTAGTCTTCGACGTCTTCTCACCAGCGCGGAGCTAAGTGCTACCACTGGGCGTGGCGGGAGCCCCTGAGGCCCAAGGGCGGCACTCCGGATACTCCGGGGCATGTACGGCCCCACTCATTATTACGTGAGAGTGTCACGGGCGGCGAGCTTCACAGGCACCGGGCCTTTTCCAAAATGCAGCTTCACAGGCATTCGCCTTCTTCACAGGCACCGGGCCTTCCAAAACGTAGCTTCACAGGCATTCACCTTCTTCACAGGCACCGGGCCTTTCCTTGGCGCTAGGCCTCGCTCAGGGGTAGAACCTCCGGAGATGTTGAATGTTCCATGCGTTCTGGATGGGTACTCCCTCCGGAGTCTCCAAGCGCGCAGGGGCCAGGCCTGGAAACATGAACAACCTTAAACGGGCCCTCCCACATGGGAGAGAGCTTGTGCAGCCCCTCCCTGGAGAGAACCCGTCTGAGCACGAGACCCCCTACCTCAAGGTTCCTGGGGCGGATGTTGCGGCAGTTGTATCTTCGTAGCGCCTGTTGGTACCTTGCCACTCGCAGTGCGGCTTCCCAACGGCGTTCCTCCCCCAGCACAAGATCTGTCCCCCGCATGGCGTCCTGCTGAGCCTCGTCGAATCCCAGGACACACGCAGAGCGACACCTGACCTCGTGAGGGTGAACAGCCTCTGCCCCATAGAAGAAGAAGAATGGGGTCTCGCCAGTCGGCTTGGTCGCTGTCGTGCGGATTGACCACAGCACGGACTGGAGCTCGTCATACCAGCCCCTGCCACAGGCTTCCAGCTTCTTCTTGAAGGTCCTGGCTTTGAGGCCCCTCAGGACCTCCTTGGCCCGCTCGGCCTGGCCGTTGCTCCGAGGGTGTGCTATCGAAGCGTAGTATATCTGCGTTCCAAGGTTAGCACTGTACGTTTTGAAGAGATTACTGGTGATGATGCGGTTGGGCACCCCGAATCGGCTCACAAGGCCCTTGATGAATTTGACCGCTGAGGCTGCCGGGATTGTGTGGACGGCTTCCACCTCAGCACACTTGTCGAATTTGTCCACGGCGACGTAGAGGTAGCGATAGCCCCCTGGCGCCCGAGGAAACGGGCCCACAATGTCGAGCCCCCAAACTGCAAATTGCCATGAGAGGGGTATAGTCTGTAGACCCCCCGCGGGCTGATGGATCTTCTTAGCGTGAAACTGGCAGGCCTCACAAGCCTTCACAAGGTCAACGGCGTCGTTGAGTGCTGTGGGCCAATAGATTCCACTACGGAACGCCTTGCCGATGAGTGGTGCATGTAGTCTCCGCCGTGTATGTCCGCCAGTAGCTCCTTCCCTTGCTCTGGTGAGATGCAACGTAAGGACACGTCATTCAGTCGCTTCCTGTAGAGCTCCCCATCCCTGAAGCAATAAGCCGTGGCCTACCGCGCCACACGCTCCGCCTCCTCCTCATTCTCCGGCAGAGTCCCTTGCGTTAGGTAGTTCTTGAGGTACGGGATCCAACACCCTTCCTCAGGCTCTAACGCCAGGAGCAGGCGTGCCCCCGAGGCTGGGCCGCAGACCGGGGCTCCTGAGGTAGGCAGCTGGGGGAGCTCCTCCCTTGGTTGTGTCATGCTAGACAGCAACGGAACCATTGAGGGTTTGAAGAGCCACTCCTCAAAGACGCCGGGCTCCTGAGGCAGCCGCCTAGATGCCCTCTTGGCAATGTCGTTAGCCTCCTGATTGGTGCCGCAAGGCACATGCTGCAACTCCAGTCCCCAGAACTGTTTCTCCATCTTGCGGACCTCAGCGAGGTAGGCCTCCATGTGCTCGTCCTTTGGCTCGTATATCTTGTCGGAGAAGTTGACGACGAGTTTTGAATCACCCTTGATGATGAGGCGCTTCACCCCTAAGGTAACTGCAGCCTTCAAGCCTGCTATTAGGCCTGCGTACTCTGCTATGTTGTTGGAGACCTTTTCTCCGTGCTGGAAGCAAAGTTGCACGGCGTAGTAGAGTTTGTCCTGGGTAGGGGATTCGAGCATTGTGCCAGCTCCCGCACCGTGTCAGGAGAACACCCCATCAAAGTATATGACCCAGCCATCCGGTGCTTCACTTCCCGGGGAAAGTGATCGGTCTTCGCCTGCCTTGTGACCCGTCGCTTCTGCCCATTCTGCCACGAAATCTGCTAGCGCGGCTCCCTTGATGACTCTGGTCATACTGAATTCTAGCTGAAATTCCTGTAGCTCGATGTTCCATTCAGCAACCCTTCCAGCTGAGTTGGGGCTCCTGAGTACCCTCTCCAAGGGGTATGCCGAGACGACCTTGATGGGGTGGCCTTGGAAGTAGTGCCGCAGCTTGCGTGAGGCCACCAATAGCGCGAGGAGGAGCTTTTGAGGCATGGGGTACCGCGCCCTCGCGTCCTGTAGCACTGTGCTGATGAAATACACGGGGTGCTCGATGAGGTTGAGGGTGCTGGCACAACTTGCGTCCTCCGGAGGTCGAGGCGTCTCTTGAGACAATGGAGCTCCCAGTGCTTGGTCGCCTGAAGGGGCCTCTCCTACTCCAGGTGCGTTCTCCTGCCGCGGCTATTCCTTTCCGGCTGCGGTTGCGGCCTTCGTGAGGCCCTGTTGGCTCTGTTTCGCTTCAGTTCAGACGGCTGATGCGGCCTTGGCAGAGCGCTCCTCCCTGACCGCTACCAGGGCTGCGCTAGCGGAGTAGGCGGTGGCCGCAAGGTAGAGCACCAGGGGCTCCCGAGGCCGCGGAGCTACCATCACTGGTGGGCTGGTAAGGTACCTCTTGAGGTCCTGGAATGCCTTGTCGGCCTCTTCAGTCCATTCGAAGGGCCCCTTTTTCTTCATCAGCTTGAAGAATGGCAGCGCTCGTTCCCCCAGCTTGGAGATGAAACGCCCCAGCGCAGTTACACGCCCGGTGAGCTTCTGCATTTCTCTGAGGGTCCTTGGTGGTCTCATGTCTTAGACTGCCTTGACCTTCTACGGGTTGGCCTCGATGCCCCTGTGGGATACGAGGAAACCTAGGAGCTTGCCTGAGGGGACTCCAAACACGCACTTCTCCGGGTTGAGCCGTAGGTCCACTTCGTTGAGGCTCGCAAAGGTTTCTTCCAGGTCCTGTATCAGGGTCCTTGCCTCATGAGACTTCACCACAATGTCATCGACATAAGCTTCTGCATTCATCCCGAGCTGCAGGCCTAAGGCGATGTGCATCAGCCGCTGAAAGGTCGCGCCTGCGTTGTGCAACCCAAACGGCATGCACGTATAGCAGTACACTCCACACGGGGTCAGGAAGGCCGTCTTCTCCATGTCGTCTACCGCCATCTTGATCTGGTGATAGCCCGAGAAGGCATCTAGGAAGCACAATAGGTCACACTCTTCGGTGGAGTCGACTATCTGGTCAATGCGGGGGAGAGGAAATGGATCGTGCGGGCAGGCCTTGTTGAGGTTGGTGAAGTTGCCGCACATGCGCTCCTTTCCTCCCTTTTTCGGCACAACGACCGGATTAGCCAGCCAATCAGGGTAGCGGACCTCGCGGATAACTCCTGCCGCCTCTAGCTTCTAGGTCTCTTGAACGATGAAAGCTTGTTTCTCAGTAGACTGCCGCCTTGCCTTCTGCTTCACGGGGCGCACATTGGGGCACACGTTGAGGTGATGCTCAATCACTTCCCTTGGGACCCCTGCTAACTGATCAGGTTCCCACGCAAACACCTTCTTGTTCGCACGCAGGAAACCGATCAGGGATTTCTCTTGCTCGGGCTTGAGGTTGGCCCCTATGGTGAAGGTGGCGCTAGCGGACCCGTCTTCGTCGACTGGTACCTGCATGCTTTCTGCCTTGTCTTGGGTGAACATCTGCTTCTTTTTAGCCGGCGCAGCCCACTTGGGCTCGAGGGCATCGGTGCCAGTGGGCTGCGCCATCGCGGCCGCCCTGAAAACAAGTTGGAGCACCTGCAGCGCATCCCTTGTGTCTCCTGACACGGTGAGGACGCCGCTGCTCCCAGGCATCTTCATGAGGTTGTACGTCGGGTGAGTTGCTGCCATGAACTGAGCCAGGACCGGATAGCGAGGATGGCGTTGTAGGGGACGCCAATGGGGGCGATGTCGAAGTCGATTAGCTCTGTGCGGAAGTTGTCGCAGGTGCCGAAGGTCACTGAGAGGCGGATCTTCCCTAAGGAGGCGGTGGAACCGACTCCGACGCCGAGAAAGGCCTGATGGGTCGGAGCCACTCGAGCGGCACGTGGAGGAGGCTGAAGGCCTCCACCGAGAGAACGTTGAGGCCGGCACCACCGTCGATGAGGGTCCTGGTGACGGCTACTTGGCAGATGGTGGGGGTGCACAGCATCGGGAGCGCGCCGAACCAATGGGGTTGAAGGGGTGGTCCTCCGAGTCGAAGGTTAGATCGGCCTCGGGCGCCACCCAGCCCGGGGGGGCTTCTCGGCGCTTGGAGGCGGTGTTGATCCAGTGGGTGAACGGCTTGACGTAATGGCTCGAGGGTGGAGCCTGGGAGCCACCTAGGAGAGCTGCAACAATGGGCGGCGTTGGTGCGGCGAAACGGGCGAGGAAGAGGTCACGCACCTCCTCCCAGGAGGTGACAGAGGCCATCGGCAGGTGGAGGAGCCACGCATGTGGGGTGCCGGTGAGGGCCATGGGTAACCAGTTGGACATCACCCGATCGTCGCCCCCGTCTCCGAGGACGGCCTCCTCGTACGCCAACAGGAAAATCATCGGGTCCGTCGCGCCATCGTAGCGCGGCGACATCTCGGGCCTGAACTTGCACGGCCACTGCACCTGTCGCAAGGCGGGGGCCAAGGCCCAAAGCCCCCTGGCCCCAGTGTCGGCATCCGTTGCTGGAGCGGGCGGCACGTTGTCCGCCATGAGGGCGGGATGCGATGTCGAGGTAGAGCGGGTCGTCAGGAGGGAGGACTCCGGCGCACCCCTACCTGGCGCGCCAAATGTCGGATTTCGGGTTCCGGCAGACCCTTGAGGTTCGAACACTGGGGTGCGCGCGGAGATCTCTCCCCTACCGATCTATGTCCGATCCTCTCGTGCGAACTAAGATGAAAATGATGAACAACACAAGAGACGCGAGGTTTATAGTGGTTCGGGCCACCGTTGTGGTGTAATACCCTACTCTAGTGTGTGGTGTGGTGGATTACCTCAGGGGCTACTGATGAATATTACAAGGGAAGAACAGCCTCGTGAGAGGTGTTCTTGAGCTGGTGCGATGAACTGCTAGGGTGAGTTCCGTCGCCTCTCTTTCTCTCTGCTAGCGTTCTACTATATCTCTCTCTCCTCTCTCCTCAGAGTCCCCCTTCCTTTGTGGAGGCTAGCTCTATTTATAGAGGCCCTGGTCCTCTCCCCGAATAATTGAGCGGGAAGGGCGCCAACAATTGGCCATTTTGAAGGGGAACATGTAGTACAAGTTATCCTGACCAAGGGTGGTCTTCGGCTGCCAAAAGCACTGGTGATGGCGCCGTCTTGGGCTCCACGGTGACCTCCGTCCTGCCGCTCTGCTAGTCTTGGTCTTGTTGCACCGGAATGGCAACCTTTGCCTGATACCAAAGGGGAAACAAGGACCTTGTGCAGGCCGGCGCCCGCCTGGCCTTGATCGTCATGGCTTGCGTCATGGGATCCTCGCGAGGTACCCCTGCCTTGATCTCTCTACCTCCTCGCGAGCCTGCCTGATGAGGCTGCCTCTGAGGAAGCTTCCTGTTGTCCACCCCGCGAGGCTTGGCCCCTCGCGAGGGTCTTGAGCTTGCGTTGATGAAGATGGGCCGCGCTGGGCCCCCACTTGAGTCACGCCGCAGGCCACAGGCAGGCAAGTCTGGGGAGCCCCGTTCCCAGAACACCGACACCCGCAATAAGGGGACACAATCTCTGATTTGACAAGACGTGCCAATGAGACCGTGTCTCGACGCAGCAGGCCGAAAAATGGTTCGAAATAATGACCGGTTGGTGACGTGGTGTCACATTACCAATAGTTGTCAGCGGATTGGACTCAAGATATATTATACTCTCTGTGGTTGTGTGTGGAATTTGTTTTGCAGAGCTGGTTACGTTCATTGCATCCGAAGACTATGTTGGAGTATTCGGAGAAGGAACCCGCCTTGCAATGCCGAACCTAGTTTTCGCGTCGGACACCTCATCATTGAAGCCTGGTTCAGGGGCTACTGAGGGAGTCCTGGATTAGGGGGTCCTCGGGCTTCCGGACTATGGTACATGGGCCAGACTGATGGGCTATGAAGATACAAGACCGAAGACTCTCACCCGTGTCCAGATGGGACTCTCCTTGGCGTGGAAGGCAAGCTTGGAGTCCTGATATGAAGATACCTTTCTCTATAACCGACTTTGTACAACCCTAGTCCCCCCGGTGTCTATATAAACCGGAGGGCTTTGTCCGTAGGGATAGAGAATCATATCCGTAGTCATACAGGCTAGACTCTTAGGGTTTTAGCCATTACCATCTCGAGGTAGATCAACTCTTGTAATACTCATATTCATCAAGATCAATCAAGAAGGAAGTAGGGTATTACCTCCATAGAGAGGGCCAAAAATTGGGTATACATCGTGTCCCATGTCTCATATTACTATCGACCTTAGACACACAGTTCGAGACCCCCTACCCGAGATCCGCCGATTTTGACACCGACACTAGGCCCTTCATTTCTAAGAAAAACAAATCAATCCAATTTAGGCAGCATCATATTCTCATGAACATTAGAATCTTTACCAAGAAACAAAAGTACCTGGTAATTTAATTGGCGTGCATGAGCTCTAATAATTTGGTCTAGTATGTATAGCAGCAGGGGCTATGGGTGTAACAATGGTATTGATGTCCTCATCATCCTCCCCTTCTTGAAATGAAGTCATCCTCAATGGAATCTCATCTTCCTCACTCAAAATAAGGCTTGAAATCTGCAATGTTAAAAGTGGGACTAACCCCAAAATCTACTGGCACCTCAAGTTTATATGCATTATCATTTATTTTCTCTAAACCTTAAAAGGACCATCAGCACGTGGAATTAGCTTTCATTTGCGCAAATTACGAGATCTATCCTTATGCAAGTGTAACCAAACAAGATCTCCAGGTGCTAATACAACATGTTTTCTACCTTTATCTCCAGAAAGTTTATATTTAGCATTCATACGCTCAATGTTTTCCTTAGTTAACTCATGCACTTTTAAGATCATTTCAGCACATTGTTTAGTATCAAAATTAACCTTCTACGAAGATGGAAGAGGCAACAAATCAATACATGCACGAGGTAGGAAACCATAAACAATTTCAGAAGGGCATATCTTAGTAGTAGAATGCAGCGAACGGTTATAAGAAAATTCAATATGAGGCAAGCATTCTTCCCCATTTTCTTGTTATTCTGCAAAACAGCCCTAAGAATAGTAGACAATGTTCTATTGACTACTTCAGTTTGTCCATCAGTTTGGGGATGACAAGTAGTACTAAAAAGTAGTTTAGTCCCCAACTTAGCCCATAAACATCTCCAAAAGTGGCTAAGAAATTTAGTATCATGATGTGAAACAATAGTATTTGGCATACCATTGATGACCCACAAGTATAGGGGATCTATCATAGTCCTTTCAATAAGTAAGAGTGTTGAACCCAACGAGGAGCAGAAGGAAATGATAAACGGTTTTCAGCAAGGTATTCTCTACATGTACTGAAATAAGTGGTAACAGATAGTTTTGTGATAAGATAATTTGTAACGAGCAACAAGTAACAAAAGTAAATAAAATGCAGCAAGGTGGCCCAATCCTTTTTGTAGCAAAGGACAAGCCTGGACAAACTCTTATATAAGGAAAAGCCTGGACAAGCTAGTTTTGATCACGTTCATATGATTCGCGTTCGGTACTTTGATAATTTGATATGTGGGTGGACCGGTGCTTGGGTGTTGTTCTTATTTGAACAAGCATCCCACTTATGATTAACCTCTATTGCAAGCATCCGCAACTACAACAAAAGTATTAAGGTAAACCTAACCATAGCATGAAACATATGGATCCAAATCAGCCCCTTACGAAGCAACGCATAAACTAGGGTTTAAGCTTCTGTCACTCTAGCAACCCATCATCTACTTATTACTTCGCAATGCCTTCCTCTAGGCCAAAATAATGGTCAAGTGTTATGTAGTCGACGTTCACATAACACCATTAGAGGCTAGACAACATACATCTGATCAAAATATCGAACGAATACCAAATTCAAATGACTACTAATAGCAAGACTTCTCCCTTATCCTCAGGAACAAACGTAACTACTCACAAAGCATAAACGTGTTCATAATTAGAGGGGTATTAATATGCATAATGAAAGTGCGTTATATCGACTAGAGGGGGGGTGAATAGGCGATTTTTATGAAAGTCTTCAAAACGTGGAAGTTTTGAAGACAAACGATAGAAATAAACCTATTACCCTGCAGCGGAAGGTAGACTACACTAGGCAAGACATAGTCAAGTACTCAGTGGAGTGAAAGCACAATGACTAATAGCAGCAATGTAGTAAGGATCAGGTAGTAAGATATTATGAAGCCAAACAGAACACGCAGTCACTCAGTGAAGATAAAAGATAGTGCAATCATACAATGACTTCACAAGGAGTAACAGTACGTAAAGAGAAGGGAAGGATGAAACTAGTGACTCGTTGAAGACAATGATTTGTTGGACCTGTTCCAGTTGCTGCGACAACTGTACGTCTGGTTAGGGTGGCTAGGTATTTAAACCTGAGGACACACAGTCCCGGACACCCAGTCCTGAACACGCAGCTCAGGACACCCAGTCCTCACCGTATTCCCCTTGAGCTAAGGTCACACAGACCTCGCCCAATCACTCTGGTAAGTCTTCAAGGTAGACTCCCAAACCTTCACAGACTTCGTTCACCGGCAATTCATAATGTCGCTTGGGTGCTCAAAACGCGATGCCTAACCGGCTGGAGGATTCACAGTCCTCAAGTGTAATAAGTCTTCAGATCACACAGACAAGAAGACTTAAGTGATGCCTAATTCTCTTTGGCTTTGGGTGGTTAGGGCTTTATCCTCGCAAGGAATTCTCTCTCAAAGGCTTCGAGGTGGGTTGCTCTCAAACGACAAAAGCCATACTCTAACTCTAAGCAGCCAACCATTTAGGGTTGTAGGGGGTGGGCTATTTATAGCCACTAGGCAACCCGACCTGATTTGTCCGAAATGACCCTGGGTCACTAAGGAACTGGCACGTGTTCCAACGGTTAGATTTCAAACTCACACGGCAACTTTACTTGGGCTACAAGCAAAGCTGACTTGTCCGACTCTGGACAAGATTCGCTCTCATAGTCTTCACTCGAAGACATAGGTTTTGGTTAAGCATCACTTCAGTCATTCTGACTGGTTCTCTTGGACCCCACTTAACAGTACGGTGGTTCTTTTGACTCAACAAAGAAGAAAGGGAACTACGAAAGATCTAAGTCTTCGAACTCCATAGGCTTCATGCGATGTCTTCTCTTGTCATAGTCTTCAATGTGAATATCTTCATATACCACCTTTGACATCAGTGTCTTCATACATTTTTAGGGGTCATCTCTGGTAGGAAAACCGAATCAATGAGGGACTTCTACCTGTGTTATCCTGCAATTCTCACAAACACATTAGTCCCTCAACTAGGTTTGTCATCAATACTCCAAAACCAACTAGGGGTGGCACTAGATGCACTTACAATCTCCCCCTTTTTGGTGATTTATGACAAACTAGTTGAAGTTTTCAACAGGGAATATAATATGTGAAATTGTAAAGGATAAGGAATTGTCTTCATAAGTTGCAAGGGCTCCCCCTGAAGATGTGCATATAAGTAATTTGCTTTTGGAATGCAAATGCACATGGCAGGTTGTGCTTGTGGAGATCCTCTTCAACTTATGATGACAATGCACTATGCATGTGAAGGCATGTGAAGATAATGACATGCATAATGGAAAATGGACGTCTGCAAAATGATTTAAGTGCAGAATTTATCTTCGCACATGCGCAATTTATCATCGCATCACAAAATGGCAAATAAGTAGCAGACAACCATCAAGTTTAAATGTTACAACTCAAAGAACCAAATGTATCAAAATGAGAGTTGTAAACACGAAGCAAAATATGAAGCACCCGCCCATATGGACCCGCTTGAAGACTATCAAACTCATATGCTTCTCCCCCTTTTATCAGTAAGGACCAAAATGGTTTGAAGACATAGAGCATATACTCGTTCCCATGAAGAGTAGGTGAAGTAGCAGGGTCATTGGTGGTGTTCGGCGGTGCAGAAGAACTTGGAGCAGTGTCGAAGCATGCTGAAGGAGGTGGTGGTGAAGTAGCATCGTCTTCATCCTCGATCACTCTGGCATTCACAGTTGCAGCAGAGGAAGAGAACTCAGAGTCTTCAAGAGATGGAGTTCGTCGCAGCATTGCCCTTCGAGGGGTGTGGAGTCAAACTTGAAGCGCTCAGAGAAGCCATCCTCTTGAAGATCATCTTCAGAGCACATCAGCATCAGCCCTTTCCATGTGCGTCGAGAGGTTTCATGGGCAACAAAGGTATTCTTGGTGGCAAGATTGCGAATGCGATTAACATCCACCAAGAGGCTTTGCATTTGACGCTTCAGCCAGTCATGATGCCTATCCTGTTTCTGATGAAGAGCCACAAGAAGCTCTCGGTCATTGAGAACACGAGTGCGCTTCTTGGGTCGTGGGGCAGTTGTACTATCAGTGGCTTCAGTGAGAGCAAGATGTGGTGCACGTGTAGTGCCAGCCAAAGGATACACACGAGTGACTGCTTCAACTCCTTCAATGTTCTGAGAAAAACTTTGATGCTCCGCATTCTGAAGACTTAGAGGTTCCTTGGCAGGCTCAGGATAGATGGCTTCAATAGACATATCCACATCAGGCAGAAAAATCCGATGATTGCGAGCAGATGGCTGATATGAGATAGCGAAGTGAAGTTTGATCAGCCGCATTATCCATGGGGTATAGAACTTCAAGCCAAAAAGATCAGAGCCTGATGCAGCAAGTTGGAGAATGAAGAATTCATGTGCATTGAAGCATTTGCCATGAAGAATATAGAAGACCAAAGTCTTCATTGCACCTTCCAGCTTGGCATGTGGAGTGTGTCCTTTGATGGGCCAGAGAGTTCGGCTTATGATGTGATAAATAGTCCTTGGCAGATACTCAAGGTCTTCAACAAAGAACTCTTTGGGATATGCAGCATCTTGGGGTAGTGGCTTCATCATACTGAGCATCTGACTCATGTTAGGTTCAGGCTTCTAAAAGATGTTCTCCACAGGTTCACTGTGAAGTTGACAGCCAGATTCGTAGAGATCGCCGGGAGTGGGTAGACCAGTGAGCTCAATGATGTCAAATGCTTTGGCTTCGTGATGAACGTTTCCTGTCATCCACTCCAGGACCCAAGTCTGCGGATCTCTATTATACCCGCGGATGTGAAATGTGGCATAGAATTGGAGCAGCAACTCTTCATTCCAATGCGCTTGGTCAGTGACGAACGGCAGTAATCCAACCTCTTTGAAGAAATCCAGAGCCTCTTTCAGACAGGGCAGACCAGCTATTGCTTCAATGTCAAGACGCTTGTGTGGGAAGATGCGACCTTGATTGTATAGAATGCAAGAGTAATAGCTTCGTTGCGGATAGCTCCAGAACCGATCAGATGATATTCTTTCCCTTGAGTAGGGGTTCCTGGAGCTATTGAAGAATGTGTTGTCTGCTCTGAAGCCATGGATATTGAAGGATCCAGGTGCTGATGCAGGACCTGGGAACCTGGGCAATCTTGGGATTGGCTTCTGTACCCAAGGCATGTGCTCAACATGATAGTCGAACTGAGGACCAGCAGCAGGCGCAGGAACAGAAGCAGTGGGATCAGTGGTTTCGCTGACTTCTGGTGCTTTGTTGGTGAGGGCTCCACATTAGCTTCAGCCATGACAACGTCAGTGGCTTCATTGGTGTTGGTGGTGGCAGCCTCAAGATTTTCAACCTCCACTTGACGAGCTGGAGGGTCGGTCACAATCACGTTCTCCTCGAGAACCTCTTCTTGGTGGGACAGGGGAGTAGCAGCTTGTGGGACTTCTTCTTCATCAGTTGATGCAGCCGAAATGTCTTCAGCAGCTTCAGCTTCAGACGCAGAGACTGGAGGCCTTGGTCCTTTGTGAAGCCTGCGCAACGCAGGCGACGCCTGTGTAGTTGGAGTTGGCTGGGCCTCAAAGTGTTCTTCCTCTTGTGGGCGATCAGCCCATGAAGCATCATGAGCAATTGGCGTCAGACGACGACCAATCCTGATGAGTTTGTTGTGCGTTAGCACAGGCGATGATACCTGTTGGTGTTCGAGCTGAGGAAGGACTGCATCATCTTCAACATGGTCATGGTGACCAATGTCTTCAGCAGCGATGGGATCAGCTGCTGGAAAGTCTTCAGCTTCATGAGCCTCTGTGAAAGCAGGCTCATGGATTGTCAGTTAGCATTCAGCGTCAGGACGAACCATGGAAATGGGTTCAACAATCAAAGGCTCTGTGGGAGCAGCCCGTTCTTTCTTGGTCTTCCTCTTCTTCTTGGAGGGGGCAGTAGGAGAGGCTTCAGGATGTTTCCTCTTCCTGGCTTCAGCCTCAGCAGTCCTCGTCTTCTTCAGCTCTGAAGCGGTTGATGCGGCTTTTGGCTTCGAGCCAGTCATGCTGGTTGGGAAGACAATGGGATATGCTTCCTGCCTTGGTGCGAGAGGTTCGGCCACAATTGGCTTCTTCTTCTGCTTAGCAGCCATCCTGGGATCAATGCCCGGACGCCCAAGGGCCTTGCGCTTCTCAGCTTCGTTGTAGCCTTGCACACACTTGTCAGTCAGGCTCTTCATGCGCTCCCGAGAACCCTGAGCTTCTGCGCGTTTCTTGAGAAAGGCTTCTTTCAGCTCATGCAGCATAATCTTGAAGTTTTTCACCTCTTGCACCCTGAGCTTGGCCATATGCTTCTTGAACTGAGCCTTTTCATAGTCAATCTTTTTCTTCTGTTCGACGATGCACTGAGCGAGAGCTAGATCTGAAGCAATGGCGCCATGGAAGGCGACACTGAGGCCAATAGGTAGTTGCAGATCTTCGAAGCTGATGTTTGGCATGTCAAACCACTCATCAAGGAAGTTGTGGATGATTGTTACGTCAAAGAGAGGCAGATCATTGAAGATTTCTGCTTCTTCTTTGCTCTTGATGAGTTGCTCAAGAGCGTCATCTGCAAGATCTTCATCACTTGACAGATCAATGGCATCGTTGCGCAGAATGGCAGCAGCTGTTAGCTCTTGGCCAGTGTGTGGCAGAGGCATCCTGACCTTCTGGGGCTTGGAGATGCGTGACAAATCTTCAGACTACACACTGTCTTCAGGAGGTGAAGTTGCCAGTGGCTTTGCCCGTGAGATTTTTGGTGCAGAGGCCGGCTTTGAAGCTTTTGGCTGCTTCAGCTTCTTTGGCTTCGGCACTGCAGGCGCTTCATCTGATTCAGCATCATCTGCAGGCTCATTCACGGTTGTCCCTTGAACCACGATGTGAGTGATGAGACCTTCAAGGTTGTAGAAGGGCCCAAGAAGATTGGGTTCAGCTTCGCGAGTTCCATCGGCACGGGGAGCAGAGGGACCAAGGTTGAAATCTAAACCCAAAGTCTTCTTGTTCTGCTTCGTTGAGTTCTGGGCAAACTGGAAGTTGCGCTTAAACAGATTGTCGGTATGACACCATAGCAGGGACGATGGGTCAGCATCCGCAGGCTGTGGTCCACGGACCATGCAGGGATAGAAGCCTTGTTCAATGGCTTCATCTCTGGTCCTGGGTTGAAGATTTTTGTAGAGGATGTCTCCCCATGGTCGCTTGATGGCATTCTTTTCAGCATATTCCTTGGTCACAAATCTGTACTTGAACCACTGTTCTGCCCAATAGCATCGAATCCATTGGATTTGTGTCTTGCGCTGATTGTAATCCTCTTCAGGATCTGTCTTCTACAGCTCTGAGAGGTCATCGGGCAGATCTCTTGATGTTTCTCCTCGACGCTTTCTGCCACCCTTCCTTGCTGATTTCTCTGAAGCCATGAACTTTAAACTGAAAGGCTTCAATACGTTCAAAGGCTTCAAATGTTTTCGCTTGCTGGACAAACAGGAACTGGCTTCGGGAGAATTTATGTGATGCTGTAAGAATTCTGCAAATGAATACAGACTATGAGAACCAAGGGATTCTCCCACGGACATGTACCTGTGACAGCATTAAGGTGCGAGGGAAGGGGAAGAGGTCATATGCATTCTTAGAAGATTTTGAAGATAAATCAGTTTAGAAGACATTGACCTCATCGTGCGAAGATATTCACTCATAGATAAGGAGTTGGTTCCAGATTTGTACGAATCCACGGATCAGTACAAGTGAGGAATCTAACTACTTTGTGAAGCATAAGTGAATATACTAGGCATGTTATGAGATGCAGTATGAAAGAGATCCAACTTGTGTGAATAGAAACTGCTTGTGGTAGAAAGTGATAAAGCTATAGGATCAAAGGGGCTGTAAAAAGGAAGTTTTATTTACCACAGGAAGAACTGCTAGACGAAGTGCAAGAGGAGGCCGAGCAGTTCGATCGTCCATGCCCTAACTTGGCGACGGAGGACACCTACGGCGACGGCGGAGAAGAATGTCCGCGGTCAGCGTGAAGACAGCGTCGGAGAGGTTGCGGCAGCGAAGCGCTTCGTCGCCAGCGTCGTCGAGGGCTAGCGGTGGCGCTAGGGTTCGTGTGGGAGTGGAAGAAGAGATAATGACTGTTGTGAGGTGTGTATTTATAGGTACAGGGGCGGCACTGCGTTATTACATAGGTGCCCTAGCGATTCACATCTGAGGAACATGTGGCCATCATGCAGCATATCAGGGGTTGTTCCACGTCCCACGCACGCCTGGATTGTCGGGTGGTCGTTCCCACTTCTCCGGGTTTCAGGTGAAGGAATGAGCATTGAAAACGGACTTAATGGTTGTCTCTGTATCTTCTGCTGACAAGGACGCAGAGAAGACATTCGACAGTTTCAATAGAATGCATATGATTTGGAGAGATAGAGTTTGAGATAGAAAGCATAGATAGGTTAGGGTCCGATCACATTCACTTAGTTCAAAAGATTCAACAAGAAGACATGGCTATAAGTGAATGCTGTAGAGGACAGAACACTAGTGTATATATATATATCATCAACATAGTGAAGATAATCATGAAGACATGTTGAAATTGAAGCCAAACCAAATGTGAAGACATAGCAAATGTAACCCCATGAGTGAAACACTTCAAATAGAACATTTGGTGGTGGCATTACCCACCGTATAGGAAGTATTAGACCCAGACACGGCGCACAATTATCGTGGCCCTCTGAAGTCAAATTCCACAATAATGTATTCACACTTAGAATGTATGTCTTCATTGATTGAAGATATACTTTACTTCGTGTGTTGCACATCTAAGTCATCAATATGCATAAGTGTTAGGATGTGTGCCTGATCATAGGACATTTGAGGATTCCAGGATATTTAGCTCACACCGTAACTTGCAAAATCTCTTCTCATCAAAGGGCTTGGTGAAGATATCTGCCAATTGCTCTTCAGTGTTGACATGTATGATATCAATATCTTCCTTCACAACATGATCTTTGAGAAAGTGATGATGAATTTCAATGTGCTTTGTCTTCGAGTGCTGAACTGGGTTGTCGGCAATCTTGATGGCGCTTTCGTTGTCGCAGTAGAGTGGCACTTGCTTCAGATGAATGCCATAGTCCTTGAGTGTTTGCTTCATCCACAGAAGCTGAGCGCAGCAAGATCCAGCAGCAACGTACTCAGATTCAGCAGTGGAGAGAGATACACAGCTCTGCTTCTGTGAAGACCAACATACAAGTGATCGTCCCAGAAAGTGACATGTGCCTGATGTAGATTTGCACTCCACTTTGTCACCAGCATAATCAGCATCCGAGAATCCAACCAGATCAAACACTGAGCCCTTTGGATACCATAATCCTAGAGTTGGGGTGTGAGCCAAATATTGAAGAATTCTCTTCACAGCTAAGTGATGCGACTCCTTTGGTGTCGCTTGAAATCGAGCACACATGCAAACACTAAGCATAATATCTGGCCTAGATGCACATAGATAAAGCAAAGAACCAATCATGGAGCGGTATACCTTTTGGTCGAACTCTTTACCATTGTCGTCAGGACCCAGATGATGCTTGGCTGGCATTGGCGTCGTGAAGCCTTTGCAGTCTTGCATACTGAACTTCTTCAGGCAATCTTTGAGATACTTCTCTTGGGATATGACGATGCCGTTGCGTTGCTGTCATATTTGGAGACCGAGGAAGAACTTCAGCTCTCCCATCATGGACATCTGATATTGCTCTTGCATCATATATCCAAACTCTTCATTGTACTTCTGATTGGTGCAGCCGAAGATAATGTCATCCACATATATTTGGCACACAAACAGTTCACCATCATATGTCTTCGTGAAGAGAGTGGGGTCTAGGGAACTAGGTATGAAGCCTTTGCTCTTCAGGAAGTATTTGAGTGTGTCATACCTGGCCCGAGGGGCTTGTTTGAGGCCATACAGTGCCTTGTTGAGCTTGTATACCATGTCAGGATGTTTTGGATCTTCAAAGCCAGGCGGTTGTGCAACATACACTTCTTCTTCAATCTTGCCATTGAGAAAGGCGCACTTCACATCCATTTGGTATAGAAGTATGTTGTGATGATTTGCATAGGCCAGCAGTATGCGTATGGCTTCAAGTCTAGCCACAGGAGCAAATGTTTCATCGAAGTCAATGCCTTCCACTTGAGTATATCCTTAAGCAATGAGACGAGCTTTGTTTCTGACAACTTGACCATGCTCATCTTGCTTGTTGCGGTATATCCATTTGGTGCCTATTATGTTGTGCTTCCGAGGATCAG